>NC_079226.1:45398846-45593846 GCF_029633865.1 Lampris incognitus
AAACAAAACAAAAATATTATACTTGGTCATCTATTTATTGAGGAAAATGATCCAACATTAAATATCTGTCAGTGGTAAAAGTATGTGAAGCTCTAGGATTAGCAGTTAATTTGAAGGTTAAATTACAGTCAGGTGTTTTCAATCAATGGGATGACAATCAGGTGTGAGTGGGCACCCTGATTTATTTAAAGAACAGGGATCTATCAAAGTCTGATCTTCACAACACATGTTTGTGTAAGGGCATCATGACAAGAACAAAGGAGATTTCTGAGGACCTCAGAAAAAGTGTTGAGTCTCATCGGGCTGGAAAAGGTTATAAAACCATCTCTAAAGAGTCTGGACTCTACCAATCCACAGTCAGACAGATTGTGTACAAATGGAGGACATTCAAGACCATTGTTACCCTCCCCAGGAGTGGTCGACCATCAACGATCACTCCAAGAGCCAGGCGTGTAATAGTCGGCCAGGTCACAAAGGAACCCAGGGTAACTTCTAAGCAACTAAAGGCCTCTCTCACATGGGCTAATGTTCATGAGTCCACCACCAGGAGAACGCTGGACAACAATGGTGTGCATGGCAGGGTTGCAAGGAGAAAGCCACTGCTCTCCAAAAAGAACATTGCTGCCAATCTGCAGTTTGCTAAAGATCACGTGGACAAGCCAGAAGGCTACTGGAAAAATGTTTTGTGGACGGATGAGACCAAAACAGAACATTTTGGTGTAAATGAGAAGCGTTATGTTTGGAGAAAGAAAAACACTTCATTCCAGCATAAGAACCTTACTCCATCTGTGAAACATGCTGGTGGTAGCATCATGGTTTGGGCCTGTTTTGCTGCATCTGGGCCAGGACGGCTGAATTATACCAGCAAATTCTTAAGGAAAATGTCAGGACATCTGTCCGTGAACTGAATCTCAAGAGAACGTGGGTCATGCAGCAAGACAACGACCCTAAGCACACACGTCATTCTACCAAAGAATGGTTACAGAAGAATAAAGTTAACGTTTTGGAATGGCCAAGGCAGGGTCCTGACCTTAATCCAATCGAAATGTTGTGGAAGGACCTGAAGCGAGCAGTTCATGTGAGGAAACCCACCAACATCCCAGAGTTGAAGCTGTTCTGTACGGAGGAATGGGCTAAAATTCCTCCAAGCTGATGTGAAGGACTGATCAACAGTTACCAGAAACGTTTAGTTGCAGTTATTGCTGCACGGGGGGGGGGGGGGGGGGTCACACCAGATACTGAAAGCAAAGGTTGACACACTTTTGCCACTCACAGATATGTAATATTGGATCATTTTCCTCAATAAATAAATGGCTGAGTACAATATTTTTGTCTTATTTGTTTAATTGGGTTTTCTTTATCTACTTTTAGGACTTGTGTGTAAATCTGATGACGTTTTAGGTCATATTTATCCAGAAATATAGAAAATTCTAAAGGGTTCACAAACTTTCAAGTATCACTGTACACTCACCGGCCACCTCATTAGGCACACCTGTCCAACTGCTCGTTAACGCAAATTTCTAATCAGCCAATCACATGGCAGCAACTCAATGCATTTAGGCATGTAGACATGGTCAAAACGATCTGCTGCAGTTCAAACCGAGCATCAGAATGGGGAAGAAAGGTGATTTAAGTGACTTTGAACGTGGCATGGTTGTTGGTGCCAGACGGGCTGGTCTGAGTATTTCAGAAACTGCTGATCTACTGGGATTTTCACGCACAACCATCTCTAGGGTTTACAAAGAATGGTCCGAAAAAGAGAAAATATCCAGTGAGCGGCAGTTCTGTGGGCGAAAATGCCTTGTTGATGCCAGAGGTCAGAGGAGAATGGCCAGACTGGTTCGAGCTGATAGAAAGGCAACAGTAACTCAAATAACCACTCATTACAACCGAGGTATGCAGAAGAGCATCTCTGAACGCACAACACGTCGAACCTTGAGGCAGATGGGCTACAGCAGCAGAAGACCACACCGGGTGCCACTCCTGTCAGCTAAGAACAGGAAACTGAGGCTACAATTCGCACAGGCTCACCAAAATTGGACAATAGAAGATTGGAAAAACGTTGCCTGGTCTGATGAGTCTCGATTTCTGCTGTGACATTCGGATGGTAGGGTCAGAATTTAGCGTCAACAACATGAAAGCATGGATCCATCCTGCCTTGTATCAACGGTTCAGGCTGCTGGTGGTGGTGTAATGGTGTGGGGGATATTTTCTTGGCACACTTTGGGCCCCTTAGTACCAATTGAGCATCATGTCAACGCCACAGCCTACCTGAGTATTGTTGCTGACCATGTCCATCCCTTTATGACCACAGTGTTCCCATCTTCTGATGGCTACTTCCAGCAGGATAACGCGTCATGTCATAAAGCTCGAATCATCTCAGACTGGTTTCTTGAACATGACAATGAGTTCACTGTACTCAAATGGCCTCCACAGTCACCAAATCTCAATCCAATAGAGCACCTTTGGGATGTGGTGGACCGGGAGATTCGCATCATGGTTGTGCAACCGACAAATCTGCAGCAACTGCGTGATGCTATCATGTCAATATGGACCAAACTCTCTGAGGAATGTTTCCAGTACCTTGTTGAATCTATGCCACGAAGGATTAAGGCAGTTCTGAAGGCAAAAGGGGGTCCAACCCGGTACTAGCAAGATGTACCTAATAAAGTGGCCAGTGAGTGTATATCATAGCTGGTCTCACTACCATCTTGTAAACCTCCCATTTAACTCTTGCTGGCACCCTTCTGTCACAGAAAACTCCTGAGACTCTTCTCCATCCACTACACCCTGCATGCACTCTATTTTTCACATCTCCTGCACTCCCCGTTACGTTGAACAGTTGACCCCAAGTATTTAAACTCATACACCTTCGTCACCTCTACTCCTTGCATCCTCACTATTCCACTGTCCTCCCTCTCATTCATGCATAGGCATTCCGCCTTGCTCCTACTGACGTTCATTCCTCTTCTCTCCAGTGCATACCTCCACCTCTCCAAGCTCTCCTCCACCTGCAACCTACTCTTGCTACAGATCACAATGTCATCCGCAAACATCATAGTCCACGGAGACTCCTGCCTGATCTCATCCGTCAACCGGTCCATCACCATTGCAAACAAAGGCTCAGAGCCGATCCTTGATGTAATCCCACCTCCACCTTGAACCCATCTGTCATTCCAGCCACACACCTCACCACTGTCACACTTCCCTAATACATGTCCTGCATGACTCCTACATACTTCCTCATACAATACCACACCTCCTCTCTCTGCACCCTGTCATATGCTTTCTCTAAATCCACAAAGACACAATGTAACTCCTTCTGACCTTCTCTATACTTCTCAATCAACATTCAATCAACAAAAAACAAACCTTTCCATGACGGTTGGCTACCAAAACACTGGAGGCAATCTGCAACAAACAAAACATTGTTTAAGCAGAATGTCAAAGCGATTTACATTCTGTTTCTGACCCATTTGTCTTCCTACCTTTCTATCCAAACTCTGCCACATACTGGCCTCCAGCTTAACCTGATTAACGGGATGGTTCATATCACTTGTCTGTCACAACATTGAGCCTAGCAAAATGGTGCTGGCTGCTGATGTTACGGCCATAGCTAGCTTGCTAAAACAAGTTACTGGGGTGTCTGAGGACATCAGTTTACCTTGACTTAAATCTAAAAAGACTTCACAGAAATACTGTTAAGTTTAAAACTTCATAGTATTTCTGAACACAATGAGTGTTCAGAAATACTGTGAAGGCAATTCGTCTGGCATATGGCATTTGTTTACTTTTAATCTTTGGCCATGTTTAACTTTAGTCTAAATTTCTCAGGTATATGCTTAAAGTTCTTAAGTAACAGAACAAAGGTAGTGTTATACAGTGTCTTCTGCATGTGAACTAATAAAGGTCTATTGTTAACTGTCAGCTGATAGCAGAGGAATGTATGTGGAACTCGCTGGGTGTAGCAAGTCTCTACACAGTAACTGGAGAAATGGCCTTGGTGGGATGTGAACTGGAAAACATGAGATAAGAAGGAGAATAACACACAGCTGACCTATAAGAGACACTGTACTGTATAGATTGGCGCACACTTAAGTATATATTGTACGTTTGTTCATTGGCATATTAAAGTGTGATAATACTGTAAGAGATTTTTGTCAGATTATTGACAGAGTGGAATTAAATAATTGCCATGACAGATACTGTTTGGCACACCACTGCTGTTTTGAGCTTTTAAAACATTGTTTAAGCAGAATGTCAGAGCGATGTACACTCGGTTATTAAACTGGTCAGTTTCTGACCTATTTGTCTCCTTACGTTTCCATCCACCTCTACCACATACTGCCGTCCAGCCTAATCTGGTTACTGGGGTGGTTCTTTTTTTTTGGATTTCCCCCCTTTTTCTCTCCAGTTGTATCCATCAAAATACCCTAGTCTTCAGAGCTGTCCCAGTCGCTGCTCCACCCCCTCTAACGACCTGGGGAGGGCTGCAGACTACCACATGTCCCCTCCGATACATGTGGAGTCACCAGTCGCTTCTTTTCACCTGACAGTGAGGAGTTTCACCAGGGGGACGTGCTGCGTGGGAAGATCACGCTATTCCCTCCAGTTCCCCCTCCCCCCTTGAAAAGGTGCCCCGACCGACCAGAGGAGGCGCTAGTGCAGTGACCAGCACACGTACCCACCTATGGCTACCCATCCGCAGACATGGGCACTTGTGTCTGTAGGGATGCCCGACCAAGCTGGAGGTAACGCGGGGATTCGAACCGATGATCCCCCGTGTTGGTAGGCAACGGAACAGACCGCCGCGCTACCCAGACGCCCAGTTCATATCAATGTACAGTCACAACATTAAGCCTAGCAAAATGATGCTGGCTGCTAATACCACTGCCTGCCATAGCTAGCTGGCTAATATAAGTTACTTGGCTGTCTGAGGATATCAGTCTGCCTTGATTTAAAACTGAAAAACGGTTCGTGGTTGCTAAAATATCAGCGTTGATAGAGGAGACATTGTTTAGTGGGAATATCACACGACCTGCGTGGTGGTTAAACTCGTGACGACACCTCCGGTGTTACCGGATACACCGACCGGGCATCATTTCCGTGTTCCTTCATCGGGTCCCACGAGTCGGGCGCGGCAGCCGCCGGTGGCAGCGCCGTGTACAGCGACTCCCGCCAACTGGCTACATGGGCGCCATATTGCCTACCGACCCCTTGCGTGTGTAATACCCCTGGAACAGGGGAAGAAAGGGATACAGGACAGCTGCTGGCTCTTCATCAGCTGTACTAATGACGAGAGCCCCCAGCGTGCCCTGAAATACAACCTAAAATACAAATTCCAACCTAAAGCAATACTATTTAGTTACCGCGCCTGCAAATATAACACGTAAATTCAGCCATGCACACAAGCATACATTCACACTAGTGCGCACAAGCGGCGGGAGGGAAGGCGCACACTGCGCATGTCTCGATCACGCGCCAACCTCATGCACACGCCATATATTCTGCACCAGCAGCAGTCACGGTCACGCGCTCATGTCAAGCACACATCATGCACTCGGCACCAGTAATATACACTTCCCAATACTGTGCTCAACAAAACACACCTCGACATAGTAATAACTACACACCGCCTTCTGAGAATATACCAAAGCCAACAAACAATCTCCGCCGCTTCACATTGGTCACACGCACAACTCGCCTTGGCTCGCGGCCATGCCAGCTAGCTAACCCCTATGCTAGCGAGCTAGCCCTGCACGCACTCCACTCCGTTCCAAACTAAACATCCTTATTTGCGGTAAGCTAATGAATCCATAGTGGTCCATAACGGTTTATACACTGATAATGAGCTGTAATCATATATACTTTTCATCCTTACCTGGAACAGGGGAAGAAATGAATACAGGACAGCTGCGGGCTCTTCATCAGCTGTATTAATGACGGGAGCCCCCAGCGTGCCCCCCTAGTCACATCTCCTCAGACATGAGCAATTGAAAACTGATTCAGTCCTAACTAATCGGTTTCAGTTTGAACATATTTCACCCGATTACACGTGTGCTATTCAAAATCGCGCTCACTTCATGACCTGTCAAGCTGCACTTTCAAAGGAATAAGGGAAAACAGAGATGGGGTGCCTGGCGAGGTTCTCAGGCACGGTGGGCGTGGCTATGGTGCTGTAGGCGTGACAAACGCAGCGGCGGGCATGCTGGAAAGGACGCGTCAAGCGGGTACATTTCGAGTGTTGTCAGTGAAAAATTTTGAGAGGCACTTGATGTAGTTTACATCATTCAGTACTTGGGGTTCCAGAAATTATGGATTTTCCATCATTTCAATTCCAGTTTCAGAGAACCAGAAATGTTTTTATCATTGCGTACCAGTAGTCAGAGTGGGGGATTTAACAGCAGATCAGGGGCAGAGGCTATGGTAAAAACGTGTTTCAGTTCTTCAGTCCATGATGAAGGTGATGAGATCAGGAAGAAAACCACCAGCGGTCATTACACGCTGAGCAGGGGCCTCTGCTGCCTACATGGAGATTCCAACCCAAAGAATTTACTCCAGAGACTTTAGTTTGTATCCACTACACTACTGGTGTTGTAGTGTGTAATGATCTGTGCCCTCTGGCTATGTTAACTTATAACATTAATGAAGCAAGGACGACTTCTCTCGTGCTGGGTGTTTATTCACCGACCGGATTCCGACTGACGTTGTTACGTACATCACGTGACTTTGTTGTGGCGCTACGGAAAGCCGTAAGGGACATTAGCAAATCAAATATTACTAGCAAATATTACATCTCCCTTTTTCTGAAAAGTGCTGCTTTCTCTGCAGAGATACAGACCACGTTGAGCACGTTTATAAGCGAATACAATCTTAATAAGAAAGAATATGAAAGTGGAACTCTTATATAACTGGACTGCAACAAAGTAGTGTAAAACATTTCCTTCACTGTCTAAATGTGACACCGTAATAACATTTCATCTTTTTTTTTCATTTCATTACTGGTAACTGCAAACAGCAGGTAGGTACACAAGGTAAGTGAACGCTGTAAATATTTCTTTTCAAAACATAGCAGGTAGAGTACAGGTTGGTGTAAAATTCTCTCTTTTTTTAACATTCATAAGTCAAGGATTTGTCTTGGTTTGATCGTGCGACCTGACCTCGTGGTGTAACCAGGCTGTGTGTCTGGTTGTCGCTGATTGTTCGTGTCTGGAGGTTCAGCATGCTCTTGCTGATGGGCTTGTGTGTTGTTGTTAGCGCTGGTAACAGTCTGCTGTGAAGTGTGTGTGTGTGCAGTGTGAGTGTTCACTCTGCTTTGTCGCAGGTGTTGACGGTTGCGTTGGTAGATCTGACCTTCTATGGTTTGGATGTGGTAGCTCCTGTCTGTGTTCGCTGGTCTTTCCACAGTTGCAGGTCTCCAGGATCCATCCTCCTGCCGGAAGCGGATTGGTGTGCCTGCGGGCAGGTGGGGCAGAGGTTTGGCTGTTCGGTTGTAGTACGCCTGCTGGCGCTGTTGACATACCTCTCTCCTTTTGTGAACATCCTCCTGACTGGCGATCTGTGGCTGCAGGTGTTTTGCTGTTGATGGGAGAATGGACCGCAGCCTCCGACTCATCAGTAGCTGTGCCGGTGATTTCAGGTTGTCCACCGGTGTGTTGCGATACTCCAGTAAGCTCATGTAGGGGTCTTTGTTCTCAGCTTTGGCTTTGTCCAGGATGCGTTTGGCCGTCTGGACAGTCTTCTCGGAGAGGCCGTTGCTCTGTGGGTAGTGGGGGCTTGTGGTGGTGTGTGAGAAACCCCATGTCTGTGAGAAGTTGCGGAACTCACCAGAGCTGTAGCACGGACCGTTGTCGCTGACGATAGTCTCGGGGATTCCGTGTCGAGCCATTGCTGCTTTCAGCTTCATGATGACGGCAGATGAGGTGCAGCTGTAAAGTCTCTCTAGCTCGAAGAATCTGGAGTAGTAGTCCACAGTGACTATGAAGTCCTGTGAGTTCCATGTGAATAGGTCTGTGCCTATCACTTGCCACGGCCGCTCGGGTATGGCGTGTGACATCATTGGTTCCTTTGCATTTGTGCTGCGCCGTTCTTGGCATATGCTGCAGTCTGCTACCGCATCCTCGATCTGTTTCCCCATGCCAGGCCAGAACAGTAAGTCTCTTGCTCGGCATTTGCTTTTTTCCACGCCAAGGTGGCTGGCATGGATGCGCTGTATCATGTCCTTGCGAAGCTTTTGGGGGACAATGATTCTCTCACCTTTGAACAGGATACCGTCCATTTCTGAGATTTCTGCTCTGTGGTTCCAGTATTCCTGAATGCTGGGCGGGCACTTTTTCTTTGTGTCTGGCCAGCCAGTGAGTGTGGCTCGTCTGAGTGCGGTGAGCTGTGGATCTTGCGCTGTTTCCTGCTTGATTTCTGTGAGTCTTGTGTCGCTCACAGGGATGTTGCTGAGGACTGTGTGCACTTGGGCCTCCATCCCTTCCTGTAGGTCACTGTCGTGGTGTTCTATTGACTTGCGTGACAGTGTGTCGGCCACCGGTATGTCCTTACCGGGGCGGTGGATGATTTGGATGTCGTATTTTTGGAGCGCCAGGATCATCCGTTGCAGCCGGGGTGGTGCTGCTGCCAGTGGCTTTTTTAGTATTGCCTCCAGAGGCTTGTGGTCTGACTCCACAATCACTTTTCGTCCGTACATGTACTCGTGGAACCTCTTGCAGCCGAAGACCACAGCGTAGAGCTCCTTCTCTATCTGTGCGTAGTTTTCTTCAGTGCTGTTGAGTGACTTGGACGCATAGGCAATTGGTTTGCCATCTTGGAGCATGACAGCCCCAAGGCCACTTTTGGATGCATCCACTTGGAGTCGCAGCTCTTTCTGCGGGTCGAAATATGAGAGTACTGGACCTGGGTGCTGTGTAATGAGATTCTTCATCTCTTGGAACGCCTTGTCATGGACTGCATCCCACACAAACTCACTGTCCTGTTTCAGAAGCTGTCTGAGGGGTGAGTTTATCTGTGAGAGGTGTGGAGCGAATCTGGCGAGGTAGTTGATCATGCCGAGGACTGTCTCCAGCTCTGCTTTGTTCTGTGGGGGTTGCATGTCCTTGACCGCCTTCACCTTGTGTGGGTCTGGTTTGATGCCTTCGTGTGAGAGCGTGTGGCCGAAGTAGCTTACTTCGGACACGCATATGTGACACTTGTCGGGGTTGAGCCTCACCCCTCGCTCCCTTGTGCGCTTCAGCATCGCTCTGAGACGCTGGTCATGTTCCTCTTTAGTCTTGCCGAACACTAGTATGTCATCCACTATGGCCGTCACACCGTCCAATCCTTCATATGTTTCATCCACGCGTCTCTGGAACTCGTCTTGAGCGGACACGATTCCGAATGGCAGTCTGAGGAAACGATACCTGCCAAACACTGTGTTAAATGTCGTCAACATTGAGGATTCAGTGCTCAGTTTGATGGCCCAATAGCCTGTCCGCGCGTCTAACACGCTAAAGTACTCAGCTCCAGCGAGCTTTGTGATGGCGTCCTCCAGCGTGGGGAGGGGGTAGTGAGGTCGTTGTATCACTTTGTTAAGAGCTCTGGGGTCTAAACACACTCTAAGTTTGCCTGTCTTTGGCTTCTCAACAATGACGAGTACGTTCACCCATTCTGTGGGTTCTGTTACCTTACAGATTATGCCGCCTTTCTCCATGCTGTCAAGCTCGTCCCTCAGTTTGCTGCGTAGGGCGATGGGGATTCTGCGTGGCGGGCAGACGACCGGCGTTGCATCTGGTGTGACGCGGAAGGTGCACTCGCCTGGGAACTCTCCTATTCCCTGGAAAACATCTGCATACTCATCCATTATGCTCTGTGATGTGACATTGTTTTCCTCGCTCACAGCCATCACTATTTTTACCAAGTTTAGGTCACGGCATGTTTTCATTGCCATGACTGGTGGGGCGTTTGTGTCAATGACGTAAAAGTCCAGCATCATTGCATTGTCTCTGTACTTACATTTGAGTTTGCATGTGCCTTTCACGCTCAGCGCGCCTCCTCCATATTCAGTGAGTCTGTGTATTGCTGGTTTCAGTGTCACATTTTTGAACAGCGCCTGGAACAGGTTGGTGGGAATAGTATTGGCCTGTGCCCCAGTGTCTAGTTTAAACTTTACCTTCTGTGGAGGTGTGCCAATTCCAACCTCTACGTAAGCCTGCTCGTTGCTTTTTCCGTTGTTCTCTATTGAGATGCAGTCTATGTACAGCTCTGTCTGTTCTCCCACAGCGGTGCTCTCCACTGTAATGTTGTCGAAGTACAGTTCTTCCTGTTCTCTGTCAGTGGTGTACTCTTCTGGGTTCTCTCCGACGGCATGTACTGTGCCGCGGTAGTACTTTGTCTGTCCCTGGGAGCTAGACTTGCATACTTTAGCAACATGATTGAGCTTCTTGCATTTAACGCATTGTTTACCCTTAGCTGGGCAAGTGGCTTTAGCGCCGTGTAGCCTTCCACAATAGCTACACGCCCTGGCGGCGGGGCTAACGTTACCCTCCCTTTGTCTGAAGTTAGCGTTAGCTGCTTTGGGTGCGTTCGGTTTGTAAGTCTTTCTGCCTATTGCGTGCACCGTTTCATGCGTGCTGCCCTGGCCCATAAACTTTAGCTGTTGCTTTGCTAGCTCGTGTGAGCGGGCTACATCTATGGCTTTTTCTAGCGTTAGCTCAGCTCCCTGGCTAAGTAGCTTTTCTCTCACTCTGGGTGAGTTGGTGGCAAACACTATGCGGTCCCTGACCATCTCGTCGGCATTTGGGTAGCCACAGTCTTTGACTAGGAGCTTTAGCTCAGTTACAAATCGTTCGAAGGATTCACTCTCTCCCTGCATCTTTTCATGAAATTTATATCTGGCATAAATCGGGTTTGCTTTGGGGGTGATGTACTCAGTGTACTTATCGTAGTACGTTTCTAGCTTCTTGGCCTGTTCTCCGCTGAGTGTCCAAGTGTTGTGCACATCGCGCCCTTTTTCCCCTATCCAGAGCAGGAGGTAGCTGCATTTCTCCTCTTCGTTCTTCCCGCGCAGGGGGCCCTTGAACATTAGCTCCGTTGTTTGTCGAAATTGTCTCCATGCTTCAGGTAAGTTCGCCGATTCCCAGTCCATCCGTGGAGCTGGAACGCCGTACGAATCCATATTGGGTATTTAAACTCCGCTACTCTGACACCATGTAATGATCTGTGCCCTCTGGCTATGTTAACTTATAACATTAATAAAGCAAGGACGACTTCTCTCGTGCTGGGTGTTTATTCACCGACCGGATTCCGACTGACGTTGTTACGTACATCACGTGACTTTGTTGTGGCGCTACGGAAAGCCGTAAGGGACATTAGCAAATCAAATATTACTAGCAAATATTACATAGTGTAGGGAGATACACACGAAAGCAAATGTTAAGCAAATGTTTTTATTTGCAGCAATATGTATTTTATGTTTGACCTCTGACCCTCGATGTCTATTGGTTGTGTATGTTGTATAAATGTACGCGCGCCAGTCTGGTGCGCGCCTTTGAAAGAAGACAGAGCACGAGGGTCACTCGTGTGTTTCCGTGCCTGCTTAACGCCGTCGTGTTGTAATGTGACTACGGTCTAGCAAATAAAAGAGGAAGACCAAGATACACCTTGACCGCTGGATAATTCAGTTATCCTGCAGAACAGATACACGACAGGTTTTGGCGACGAGGATGGGATCTTCCTCTTTATTTTTATATTTTTATGTGCAGCGGGTTGCTCGCGTCTGGACCGGTAATGCTTGAACGATGCTAGCAGCTCAGCAGCTAACGTACACGATGGCCCTGTATAGTCCAGATACACCAGGACTGCCGTTCCACCAAACGGCAGAAACTTTCGACCATTATGAAGAAAGGCTTCTGCAGCTCTTGTCTGCTAACCAAACTGAGCAAGATAGGAGAAGAGCCGCATTTTTGTCCGTGGTTGGACCGAGGACTTTTGCCGTGCTAAAGGACTTGATATCACCGGAAAAGTTCAGTGAAGTTGCTATGACAACCTTGCTACAGACGTTGCGGGGTTTTGACACGCCAAAGAAGAAGGTATTGGCGGGAAGATTTGCTTCCAGAAGCCGTCGACAACAGTCTGGAGAGACTTGCTGATTAGCTTCTACATGCCATTTTGACGCGAGCCTGGAGGAGCAGCTCCGAGATCAGCTCGTGTGTGGGACATCTAACAAAGAGCGGCGCCGGAAGTTACTGAATGCCGCCATTGGCGAGGGATTAACATGGCAAAAGATGGTGAATTAAAGAACAATTGCGAACGCACGAATTCTGGAGTAGAAAGCATGCGGAAGGGACAGTCATCTGTGCATATGCGAGCGGATCATGTCGGAGTGCGGAGACACCGTGAGCCCAGGACTGCGCGGAACCAGAGGGAGGTCAGCGACAGCCACCAGGACCGCTACAGGGGCCTCGGGGAAGGACACGGACCGGGGAGCTGCCGCTTCAAAGACTTCCGTTGTCGCGGATGTGGAAAGAACGGACATCTGGAGCGAGCCTGTCGGAACCAGCGCACCGACGCCGGTAGGGACCAAGGGAGGCGGTCTGCTGGACATTCGTCTGCCCGCCCGGCTCGGACCAAAGGCGGCCCGGAGGTGAACTTTGTGGACCAGGCAGACGCAACTCGCGAACCGCACTCGGACTGATCCTGAACAGCGAACTGATATGAGACTGTCTTCAGTAAAGACTGAGTGTGAGTATGTGAACCCTTACAAGGTGATGGTAGAATGCAGTGGTGTTAGGATGGACATGGAGGTAGATACCGGGGCAGCCATGTCAGTTATCTCAGAGAGCCTATACAAATCCAAACTGAAAGGGTCGAAACTGCATTCAGGTGACGTGACATTGAGAACATACACAGACCGACCGTAAGCTTTGTGGGGCAAAATCCTAGTGAATGTGCAATGTGGGAAGCAGCATTTACAGCTGCCTTGCTAGTGGCCCGTGGTAGAGCACCGGCGCTGATGGGGCGTGATTGGGTTAGAGTGCTCAACTTAGATTGGTCAAAAGTGAATCGCGTTGCCGCATCTGACCCAGTGGAGCAGGTGTGCTCAGAGCACAGAACAGTTTTCAGCGCAGAGCTGGGCCGTGCAAAAGGCCTCACCGCATCCTTGCGTGTATCACCGGAAGCTATACCAACATTTAGCAAAGCGAGGCCAGTGCCTTATGCACTGCGTGAGCCGTGGATAAAAAGTTAATCGAACTCGAACAACAGGGAATGATCTCTCCTGTGCAGCATAGTGAATGGGCTGCGCTGCTAGTGTGCATTCCGAAAAAAGATGGATCAGTGCGCATTTGCGGAGATTATAAGGTGACGGTAAATCAGTGGCTTGATGTAGCTCAGTACCCACTTCCAAAACCGCAGGATTTATTCTGCACTTTAGCAGGTGGAAAGCATTTCACTAAACTTGACTTGACGCAGGCCTACACTCAGCTCGACATGGATGAGAAAAGTAAGCCGTTTCTCAGCATTAATACACGCAGAGGTCTCTATGTATGCAACCGCTTGCCATATGGGGTCGCTAGCGCGCCCGCTATTTTCCAGCGCACTATGGATGAAGTATTACAAGGGCTTGATGGCGTGGTATGCTACTTAGACGATATTTTGATAACAGGAACAGATACCACCGCACATCTGCGCAATCTTAAGCAAGTGTTACAGAGACTGGAAGAACATGGGCTGAGGCTTAACAAAGAGAAATGTGCCTTCTTTCAGAACAGTGTGGCCTACCTCAGGCATGTCGTTGATGCTGAGGGTGTGCGCCCAATTAAAGAGAAAACTGAGGCTATTGACAAAGCTCCTGTGCCGAAAAATGTGACAGAATTGAGGTCGTACTTAGCCATGCTCAATTACTATGGCATATGTATACCAAACCTGTCCAGCGAGATTAAGCCTATGACTGGGCTCCTACATAAAGATAAAGAGTGGGGTTGGACAAGAAAATGTCAAGAGGCGTTTGAGCGTACTAAAGCACAGCTTATAGCCACGCCAGTGCTTACACATTATGATCCTAAACTGCCTGTAATGTTGGCATGTGATGCTTCGCCTTACGGCATAGGTGCCATGATTTCACATCAGTTTCCAGACAACAGTTAGAAACCTATAGCCTACGTGTCTAGGACACTAACTAAAACAGAAGTCAGCTATTCCCCGATAGAGAAAGAAGCACTTAGTATCATCTTTGGGGTGACCAAGTTTAATGACTATCTGTATGGACGAAAGTTTACTCTGCTTACAGACCACAAACTACTCCTCAAGATACTAGGGCCCAAGACTGGAGTGTCTACACTGGCAGCAGCCAGGCTGCAGAGGTGGTCATTAATTTTAGCATCGTACCAGTATGACATACATTACAAGCCATCCTTACAACATGCAAATGCGGATGCATTATCACGGTTACCACTACAGACTCAAGAGGCAGACTCAGATTATAGTTCGGTGTTTAGGGTCTCATTCTTGGATAAAGTGCCAGTGTCCTCACAAGAGATTGCAAAACACACAAAGACTGATGCAGTACTACAGAGAGTGAAGCACTTCACAATGAATGGCTGGCCAAAGCATTTGAACGAAGATGAGTTAAGGCCATACTTCATAAGAAACACTGAACTGACTGTTGAATCTGACTGCATGATGTGGGGTTTCCAGGTAATAATACCAGAGGTGTTAACACCACAGATGTTACATGAATTGCATGAAAATCACCAGGGAATGGTAAAGATGAAGGCATTAGCCCGTAGTCACTTTTGGTGGCCAAACCTTGATTCTGACATAGAGTCACTGGTAAACAGTTGCCAGACATGCCAGTTAAACAGACACCAACCTGCCACAGCTCCTGTTCACAATTGGAGCTGGCCTAACCGTCCTTGGCAGAGGATGCCCATAGATTATGCTCAGAAGGGAAAGTTCAACTTCCTAGTGGTCACTGATAGCTATTCACGTTGGCCAGAAGTAGCTTTGATGAGTAGCACTACATCTGAAAAGACCATAGAAGTTTTGAGGGGATACTTTGCCACTTGGGGTCTTCCAGACGAACTTGTGTCTGAATGGACCACAATTTGTATCTGCTGAGTTTGAAACATCCCTGAAAAACAATGGGGTGAAACACATTAAGAGTTCTCCTTACCACCCAGCTTCTAATGGGGCTGCAGAGCGTTTGGTGCAGAACCTGAAAACATCTCTTGAAAAGGGAAAGAGTAGCAACATGACGTTGCAGCACTGCATACACAATCTCCTATTCTGTTATAGGAGTACACCACAGTCTACTACAGGGAAAACACCTGCAGACTTGTTTCTCAGATGTCAATTCAAAACCAGGTTGTCTGTCACCAAACCTAATTTCGCAGAGTCCATGCAACAGAGACCGGACAGTCAACATTCCAAGCAAATAGATCAGTTGGCACAAGTCAGACACTTCCTACCAAAACAGAAGGTGTTGGTTGGAAACCACAGGGGAGGGGAAGGTGTTAAATGAGTGCCTGGGTGCATTGTAAAAGCATTTGGTCCTGTCACATATCTTGTGAAAGTGTATGGAAAGGTGTACAAGAGACATGTCAATCAAATTGATCAATACTGAGATTGAGAACTGTAATGTGTCAGATGAATCTGATGATGATCTGAGGGTTGTTCCAAATGTATCACATGCATGTGTAGCAACGCCTGTAAACGTTCCAGAATCCACTGAGAGGGTTGTGCAGCAAGGATCCAGTGATACTGCTCCCTCCTCAGTTGCAGAGGGTGTCCAGAGGCCGAAGCGGCATGTGAAGCCGCCTGATAGATTAAATCTGTGAGAACCCAGTTGTTGTTATAACAATGTAATGCTGAAAAGATGTAAACAAAAAATAAGATAAAAATAATGAAATGTTGTACTGTAAATGTACTGGGTTCAGATTTCAGGGGAGGAGTGTAATGTATGGAGAGACACACGAAAGCAAATGTTTTTATTTGCGGTAATATGTATTTTATGTTTGACCTCTGACCCTCGATGTCTATTGGTTGTGTATGTTGTATAAATGTACGCGCGACGCTCTTGTGCGCACCCTTGGAAGAAAACAGAGCAAGAGGGTCACTCGTGTTTTCGTGCCTGCTTAACGCAGTTGTTTTGTAATGTTACTACGTTCTAGAAAATAAAAGAGGAAGACCAAGATACACCTTGATCGTTGTATAATTCAGTTATCCTATAGATACACGACAGGTGTGGTGGGTAAACTGGTGATCAGTACCAGTATTACATGTTTTGCAATGTTCAGTAGGCTACAAGTGAATGATAATGAGCAATAATATCAGGGACACTTGAGAAATACTATCTGTTTTGAGGTTTAGCCAGTGCAGCGTCAGTTCTGTATCGGGGCTCTCGTTTCAGTAGAGTGTGCCATTCAGCTAATGCTTCAAACTCAGCTGTCAGAGCTGTGACAGAGAATACAGAGGATGGTGATGATGATGATGAAGATGGGGGAAGTTAACACTGTAATGCAAGTATAAAAAGTACACAGTCTTCACATGAAAAACCTAGAGGACACTTTCTCTCATCAGTGCATTGTTGGTGGCATATATGTGAAAATGACACTGGACACTGGAGCCCAGGTGTCTTTGCTGAACTTGGGTGTTTACTATGCAAAGCTAGCACAGAAGTTTCCCCTAAAGCCACTGGATGCTAAAATCAGTCAGTATGATGGATCTAGTGTGCCTGTTGATGGATATATAGTTGTGGCAGTGTCTCACAAAGGCAAAACAGTCCAAGCTAAGATGTATGTTGCACATAATGGTACTGTCTGATGGGACGACCTCTCCTGCAGGCACTGAACTTTCACTTGGTCCAGGGAAACCCAACCGTTGCACCCACACAGCCTGCTCTTCAGATTGCAACAAAATCAGAACCAGAGTGTGTAAAAGTATATGCACAGTTCTTCACTGGTCTAGGCTGTATTAGAGGTTTTGAACATGCACCTAGAGTGAGAGAAGATGCCTGGTCCGTGGTGCAACCGCTGAGACGACTTCCATTGTCTGTCAGGGAAGAAGTAGTAGCAGACCTGAGACGACTGCAACAAAAGGACATAATCGAACCAGTCGACATGTCAGAATGGGTTTCGAACATTACAGTTGCCAGGAAGAAATCAGGAGAGATTCGTACTTGCTTAAGAGAAGTCAACAAGGAGATCATAGTGGGAAAACACCCTCTTCCTTCGATCGACGAGCTGATTACTGAGTTTGCCAGAGCCTCGGTTTTCTCCAAATTAGACATGAAAAGGGGATATCACCAAGTTCCGCTGGCCCCTGAGTCTCGCCACATCACCGCATTCATCACGCACGAGGGCGTGTTCCAGTACAAACGCGTACCTTTCGGATTAGCGTCTGCACCAAGTGCTTTTCAGAAAATCATGGACATCGTGCTGACTGGCCTGAAGGGGGCGCCACACTACCTTGACGATATCACAGTCCACGGAAAGGATCAATAAGAACACGATGAAAGACTGAAAGAAGTGTTCGCATGCCTTGCAAAGTTTAACATGACGTTGAACAGAGAGAAATGTGTCTTCAGCAATGACACAATCGAGTTTCTTGGCTACAAGGTGAGTGCTACTGGAGTGAAACCATGCCAGTCCAACGTGATTGCCATCGAGAAGATGCCAGCACCACAGAGTGTGAAAGAGCTTCAAACCTTCTTGGGGATGACAAACTACTACTTGAATTTCGTTCCAGATTATGCAACGACCACAAAACCCCTGAGACTGTTGCTACGCCAGGACGCGGAATGGAAATGTACATGCGCACAAGACCAAGCCTTCGCCGAACTCAAACATGCAATAGCAGATGTAGCGAAGAGGCTACCCCGTTAGAATTGTGCCCTCCTGTTTTACCCATCAGGCACTGCGATCAGATTGTTAGTGATGTTATTAAACGTTGCAAGTGTTTTATGTGATTTTATGCGTTTATGTGATTACTATTTGGTGTGGTGTAATTGTAGTTGTCGTTCTGTTGTGTTGTGTAACTTTGGTACTGAAACCATGATCAACATTATTGTTCAGGTAGATGACCGCCATGTATTGTTTCGCATTTCTTTCAAGTTCCCGTCTCTGTGTGAGTTCAATAAAAGAGACTGAAAAGTCACCTTTGTCACTACTTCTACGTTCGCTACAGCAGAACCACCTGTTCTAGCTTACTTCCACCCAGGTCGTACAACATTCCTTACCTGCGACGCTTCAGCCGTTGGATTAGGTGCAGTCCTATCGCGGATGGAGAAGAACATCCAGTTGCTTACGCATCAACGAGCCTCTCAGCCACTGAACAGAGATACTCAGTTGGGGAAAGAGAAGCACTTTTTTGTGTATGGAGCATGGAGAAATGGCACGTGTACTTATTCGGACGACCGTTTACTCTTAGAACAGATCATCAGGCCCTGACCACTCTTCTGTTGACTTCAGGAACTGGAAGACGGCCAATGAGAATCTCCAGATGGTCAGATCGGCTTGCCCAGTACACGTACAAAACTGAGTTTCGCCCAGGAAAGTCCAACAATGTTGCAGACACCCTTTCGAGACTTGTGCCACAAGGTAATGGGTCAGAGAAGTCTTACTTCGACGAGGAGGAAGATGAGCTCTTCATACAGCAGACCTTCATTGATGAGCTTCAAGCAGCCATCACTCCTGAAGAGCTCGCAAGAGAAACACTGCACGATCCAGTACTGAAGGAAGTGCTGAGCTACATGAAAACAGGATGGAAAGGTCCACCGAAAGACATGCTACTCAGCCCATACTATGTGGCAAGGGAAGAACTTTTCAGTTGGAAAATGTCATGTGTAGGAAGAGGAGACTGTACCTTTGTACCAATCACACTCAGACACAAAGTCCTCACCCAAGTACATCAAGGACATCCAGGAACAATGAAGATGAAACAGTTCCTTCGCAGCAAAGTTTGTTGGCCAAAGATGGACGACGACGTCACCAACTTTGTGAAAAACCGTGTGCCTTGTGCACTGAGTGAAAAGTCATTCATACCAGAGAAACCATCGCTACAGCCAACATCATGGCCTAAAGGACCTTGGGAGAAGATTCAAGTGGACATCTTCAGGGAACTACAAGCAGCACCAGCACATCAGAAGTATTTGATCGTTGTTACCGACCTGTACAGCAAATGGCCTGAAGTCATATCCACAAGCAACGTGACTACTGCAACAGTGATTAATGGACTTTCAGACCTGTTTACACAATGGGGCCAGTCTCAAGTTCTAGTGACAGATAACTGCCCACAATGCCAAGCTGACTTCACATGCTTCTTGGAGAAGAAAGGAATCGCACACCACACCTATGGAAATCGATGCATCATACGGCCATCATTGAAACGTCATGATGACAGAGCCAGACGTTGGTAGGCAACATGGCACCCGTCAAGCATGTGACAGGCTCTCAGCCAATCACATGTTGCAAAGATCAAGGGATGGCCAGACTCTATACACGGCGCTGGCCGGTGGATAAAACCGTCAGCCTGCCGCTGACCGCTAAAGTGATGACACAATATCAGTTTACAATCGAAAAAGTATGAATTGTTATTTATTCGAATGGCCAGCAAGTAATATGTATATATAATTTTAAGAATAAAATAAGGAGAAGAATAAAATAAGGACAAAAATATGAATCGAATAAATGATGGAAGATTTTTTTATTTTTTTTTGCTGATGCTCAACTCCGCCTGATGACGTTTGAGGTGCTATGTGCCGGAACTGAACCAGGACAGCCCCGGCCCAATTTATTAGCTATTGTAATGACTGCTACTCACGCCAGATGCTATTCTCAAGTGCGTAGTTTATTCTTCGTTACTGCATAACATACAACACAGTGTACTGCAATATCAGTAACGCCACAGCGCCATCTATAGACTAGGTTGTATCAGTACATCTCCCCCCCCCTTTTTTTAGAGAACAAATAAGCCTAGTTGAATACACTGTTAAACTACAACACAATGTAAGTGCTATTATCATTCTTCATAACTCAATAAACCATAATATGCTCCAGATATGACCAAGTGACTATAACTTGAAAACAAAATGAAAGTATCCCCATACACTTACTGTATAATGAGGCTTGCAGCAAATTATAAGCAATCTGTCTGATACAGTATACCAAAATGTCACTGCCTTTGTTTAGAGTCCATAATAACAAAACAAAAAAAACAGTTTTAAACATCAGTATAAACATTTCCTGTAAGCAACCCTTTACTGTGTTGTGTTCCCATAAGCAAATAAACATTTCCATAAACATAAACATACTAAACATTTCCAGTTCACTTTCACTTCTCTCTTTTCCCTTCTTTCATCATGAGCAAAATACCTAACATTCCTCAATTAGTCTTTTTGGTTTGATAAACTGTCTACTTGGCCTCTCTCACACAGTCTCTGGGGGGGGGCGAATTGTCTGTATCCCGTCTATTGTGTTTAGAAATCACGTCAGGACGCAGCGCTGTCGCTCCACACAACCTCTGCGTTGCATTCTTTATTCAGACTGACACAGCGTCACAGGCAGACCCGACCAAACAACCCAGAGCCCGCAGGCATCACCAATCGATCCCAGCACAATAGAACAGCGCCAAAATCAAATGCAGCACTGTCGATGTGTGCAGACGTAACACCCCCCCCCCCGGCAGGATTTAACAATAACAGAACTACTGGGCATCACACTCAATCAAGGCGCAATAGAACGATGCCAACATTACTAAATGCAGCACCAGTGATCCAGTGTGCAGACATCACATTTCAAAGATTAAACAATCACAGAATCACTAGGCAACACATATCAATCAATCACAGCACAACAGAACAATGCTATCATTAACTAATCGCAGCACTGATGATCCAGTGTGCAGACATCACATCACATCCCCCCCACCCACCCCCCCACCCCGGCAGGATTTCAAACATGAAAGGTTGACACAAAGTCCTCTAGGTGGCCAGGGCGTAAACGTGTGCGAACAGGTCGCGAGGCGGCCTGAGGCTGGGCAGGCCGAGGTGGGGAGGGAGAAGGCAGGGGAAGCTGAGGCCCAGGAATGTCTGGGGCCCGTGTAGGAGCTGCATGAAGCCCCGGGGCGTCTCGCCATGCTGAGGGAATGGCTATGGTTGTGTCACCAGCTGTGTGTGGCGGAGCTGACACCTTCCGTAGACGACTGGAGTGCCACCGAGTGCCATCGCTGAGAAGGTAGGTGGCTGGGCCCAGCTGACGGGTGACTTGGAGAGGAGAGGACCAGTATGAAGCCATTTTATTGTCCCTGTGGGGCCTGCGGACCCTGACCCAGTCTGACGCATTGAAGTCTGGCACCCTGGTTCGTTTTGACTGGTCAAACAATTGCTTCATCCGCGTCTGCTGACGAGTGACTGAGGCTCTGACCCCAGAGGGAGGTGCCTGAGGTGTGGAGGGGCGGAGCCTGTCAAGGGGCATGCACAGTTCCCGGCCTAGCATGAGAGAGGCTGGGGAGACGCCTGTGGTTGAGTGCTGTGTGGCCCGATAGTGCAGCAGAGTGTGACGGATGGCCTGCGTGAAAGAGCACCCTTGGGCCATGTGTGCTCTGAGGCCGTTCTTCAGTGACTGGTGAAAACGTTCAACGCCGCCATTGGCCTGGGGGTGGTAGTACGCAGTGCGTATATGACGGATGCCCTTGTTTTCGAGATAAGCAGTGAACTCAGCAGAGACCAGCTGAGGACCGTTGTCAGTGGTGATGGTCTTTGGGAGGCCCCAGCGAGAGAAGAGAGAGTCCAGGAAGTCGATGATGACCTGTGAGGTCACAATGCCGGAAGTGGTGAGTCAGGCCAGTTTGAGTGTAGATCATAGGCGACCACCATGAAGCATTGGTGGTGGGGAACTTCATGGATCTCACCACAGATGTCCAACTGCAGGTGTTCCCAGGGCTGAGAGGGCCAGGCGAGAGGTTGCAGGGGTGGGGGAGCCTGGTGGCCAGTCTTGCCACTCACAAGGCAGGCAGAACAGTCCTTCACCGGAGCCTCAATATCTTTGTCTATCCCCGGCCACCACACCAGAGTTAGCTTGTGCTTGGACAGGGTTGCGAAGACCATGTTGAGACGCTTGTTGTGGATTTCACTGGTGGGCCCGTGTACCACTATATCATCCAGATAAATGGCCACGCCCGGTATGCCAGCCAGCTTGGAGACCATGACTTTCTTGAAGCAGCTAGGGGCGGAGCTGAGACTGAAAGGCATCCTGGTGTAGCAAAACACTCCTACATGTGTCACAAAGGCTGTGAGGTTTCGGCTGCTGGGGTGGAAGGGCACCTGTAAGTACCCCTGTCTGAGGTCGAGCTTGGAGAACACCTCAGAGCCATAGAACTGAGCAGTGAGTTCTTCTGAGGTGGGCAGTGGATACTTATCAGGGATCACTGCCTTATTTACTGCACGTAGATCGACGCAGACACGCAGGCCCCCCGACTTCTTCTTAGCCACCACGAGGTTTGAGACCCAGGGTGACGCATCCACCAGTTTAATGATGCCAGCTTCCAGCAGTTGTTGGAGCTCGGCGGAGACCCCATCATGGAGAGCCAGCGGGATGCGGCGCAGTGGTTGGATGACAGGTTTCACAGCAGGGTTGAGGAGAGGTTGATGGGCGAAGGCAGAGAGGCAGCCCAGCCCCACAAACAGTGATGGCCACTTCTGTTGCCAAGGTGTGGCAACAGTCAGGATTGCTGCCCCCCCGTGTCTAAGAGGGAGAACCCCAGAGCGGAGAACAGGGCCAGGCCCATCAGGTTGGCCCCACGGAGTGCCACATGAAAAACTGCATTGGGCACCAGCTTGGTTCCATAGCGTACAGTCACTTGGAGAGAGCCAACCAGACCGATTTTTTAGTCACCATACCCACAGAGGACAGCTGAGGGTGCGGACAGTGGCAGTGAACTGAAAAATTGACTGTAACTATCAACATTCAGGAGAGACACACCTGCACCGGTGTCCAACAGCAGGGGAATGCACACATCATTAATGTTGACTGTGCATGATTTGAATGACACTGGCGCAGAGCTCACCTTGTGAATGACGGCGGTTGAAGACTGGGGGGTGTGGCCCTCTGACCCAGCCGGGGAAGATCGACAGACGTTGGCAAAGTGATTGTGCTTACCGCAGCTACGGCATGTCTGGCCACGGGCAGGGCAGTTCTGAGCCCTTGAAACATGAGACCGAGACCCACAGTTACCACAGGACTGTTGAGGGCGGGGCCGAGAACGCCTTCGTTGCAGTTGCAAGACGTCCCCAGTGGAGTCGGCGCCCGCCTCGCTCTGGCTGGGTTGCGTCCCGAGGGGCAGCCGTGAGTAGAGGGAGGAGTCGTTGGCAGCTTGACTGGAGGTGGCCACTTGCTGTGTATTTAGCATAGCAGCACACTCAGCTGCTCCCTCAACCTGTAGTGCGATGGTAATTGCTCTGGACAGCAGCAGATCGTCTTTTTCCAGCAGGAGAGTCTCACGCACCTTTGCGTTGTTGGTGTGTTCGATTAGCTGGTCGCGAACCATCTCGTCCTGAAGCGCGCCAAACTTGCATGAGCTAGCTAGCCCTCGCAAATTAGCTACATACTGCTGCACAGACTCACCAGGCAGTTGGTGTCGCTGACGGAATATAAATCGCCGAAGGAGGGCTCTCTGTCGAGCAGCGAAATGAGTGTTCAGAAGTCCCACAGCTTCGTCAAAGTTTGTGAAGTTCCCCAGAGTCCCGAGCACACGATGACCCTCTGCTCCCAAGCAGTGTAGCAACAGAGCCGTCTTCCTAGCCTGGCTCACGTCGTCGAGCCCTGAGGCTATGATGTAATTTTCAAAACTATGTAGCCAGCGAGTCCATGGTACCGGAGGCTCGCCAGGTAATGCCAGGAAGGGGGCAGGTGGTGGGAGAGAGATATCAGCCATCCTCGTCGCCAATATTGTGTTTAGAAATCGCGTCAGGACACAGCGCTGTCGCTCGACACAACCTCTGCGTTGCATTCTTTATTTAGACTGACACAGCGTCACAGGCAGACCCGATCAAACAACCCAGAGCCCGAAAGTGTGACCGGTGTACTTTTTCAGTTGCGTTGTGTAGGAAAGGCAGAATAACTTCTCTCATGCATGGGATCTGTATTATGTCGCATATAAACAAAACAGGACAGGTTTGAGGAAACTTCAGATCAGCTCCTGCTGTAGCCTACGCAAGAATTGGGACCCACATTAGACATAAGACACATTAGGAATGGATAACATAAATTACAGGGGCAGACAAAAATGAACACATACCTTTTTCTACATGTCCATAGCGGGAAAGAGGCAGAGGTCAGGAGGAACATACGTTTTGTGGCTACTAACAGGAAATGGGGTCACAACAGGGAGGGGCTACTAACAGGAAATGGGGTCACAACAGCGAGGGGCTACCATAAGCATTTCCTGATGATGTAATAAAATAAAACAATAATGTTTGCAATTAAAATAATAATAATCATAATTATGTGGTGATACTTTGTGTAATTATACAACATATTTTGGTTATGACATTTTTAACCATGCTACATTAACCCCCCTAGAATTACACAAAAATTGGAACATATCACAAATTGCAATCACCCAACAACACAACACCCACAATAAAGTCAGCAATACCTGCCACCTACTAAGATTAGGAGGGCCACAGACTGGCGAAGTGCCAAACCATATCTAAAACCACTCCAAGGACAAAACAAGGTGCCTTTTACACCTCACCAAAATGGACACAAAGGGGCGACGACTCACAAAACTAAATCAACCAAATGAAAAAAGAAATGGCAAATTCCACAGTGTACATTACACGAACCAAACAGCAATGTAGGCCTACATTACACTATCCATAAACACGTTAGGCCTAAAACAAAAAGGAGGCAGACTGTGGAGCATCAGTAAAGCGTGGACTGAACCATGGTTTCAATCAACCTATGAACTGGCCTCACTACCCTGCCATACTTAGAGCGAACACTATTCTCAGGGCTCTGAGGTAAGATGTCAGTGAGGGGAGGGGCATGGGGCAAGGGGGCGGGGGACGGTGTGAGATGAGCAGCATCATCGGTGGGGAGAACATCTACTGCAGGGGAGGGGGCGCACTCAACAGGTAAGTCACTGACACTCTCCATCTCTGCATAGCTGGACTGATCATAGACCCAGGAAGCAGTGCGATCATGTTCACCCGGGTTCTGCCATGAGGATGAATCCACTCCTGAATGCTCGGCCTCACTGTCAGGCTCTGACACTGCCGCTTCAGGATCAGGCATGTGCAGCGTAGAGGGGTCATGGGACACTGTGTCAACATCCTGGACAAGATCACCCTCCATAACCAGTGCGTTGTCGAGAGGGAGGAAGTTGACTGATAGGAGGAGGTTCCTGTGGACAACCCACACACGACCATTGCGGTCGCTGATCCTGTAGATGTGGAACTGTGGCTTGGAAGCAACAACAGTGTGAACATCCGGCTCCCACTTGTCGGCTAGTTTCCGCTTGCCTCTTCCACCTCTGTTCGCCACTAGGACCCGGTCACCGACAAAAAGAGGTAAGCCCTTAACTCTTTTGTTGTACTGGTCCGACTGATGTTTTCGCTCCACAGACGAGTTCTTCTGGGTCAGCAACATGGCAGACTGGAGATCGGCAGCCAGAGACTTCACATATTCATTGTAGTCACAGACTGACTCGTCACGCAGGACGTTCTTGAACAACAGATCGACTGGCAGGCGCGAACCCTCCCAAACATCAAATAGAATGGGGCAAAGTCAGCCGTCTCGGGCTGCGTGCAGTTGTAGGCAAAGGTCATGGTTTGGACCATCTGAGGCCACTTGTGCTTTGACGTCGGCGGGAGGGAACGCAACATGCTACCCAGAGTACTATTGAAACGTTCAGTGCCCCCATTCCCCATGGGATGGTATGGGGAGGTTCGGGACTTCCCAACACCTGACAACTCCAGAAGCTCAGCAATCAGCTCCCTTTCAAAATTAGCCCCCTGGTCAGAATGAAGGCGCTGCGGGAAACCATAGACACAAAAAAGTTTTCCCACAGCTTCTTGGCCACCCTCTTCGCAGTATGGTCTTGACAGGGGAAGGCATGTGCTAACTTGGTCAAATGGTCAGTTATGACGAGAACATCCACAGACTTGTTGTTGTTATCTTCAGCAGACCAAAAGTCAATACACACAAGTTCCAGTGGAGCCGAAGTTGTAATGGTCTCCAGCGTGGCCCTTGCTGCCGGCTCTGGAGTCTTGCTGAGCACGCATATGGGACAGTTCCTAACATAGCTTTGCACATCCCTCTCCATATCGTACCAGAAAAAGCGCTGACGGACCAGAGACAATGTACGAAGTTGACCCTGGTGACCAGCCAGGTCGTGAACGCCATCCAAGGCCTGCGATTTCAGGGAGTCTGGAAGAACGAACTGGGACCTCCTGTGTTTGGTCACTTGGTCCTTTGAGACTATGTACAGGGTTCCATCCAACACGGTAAGTTTCTCCCATTGCTTCAGAATCCGTAACACCATCATGCTCTCCTTATCCCGCTCACGCCTCGAAGGTCTCCACTCAACGAAGTGTAAGACTCTCCCGATGGTAGGATCCTGTCCCTGGTGGCTCTGCAGGTCTGCGGATGAGAGTGAGGAGAACACATCTTGGCCAGGAGGAGCTAGCCCGCCAAGGTGACCAGCCAAGGAAGCAGCCCTCTGCGTTGGGCCAGACTCCCAATCACCACAGGAGGAGAGGAGAGATGACACATCCTCTTCGGACAATAACACGCCACCAGTAGCACACAGAGAGGTCACATGGAATGCATCTTGCACACAACTGTCGTCGATGCTGCACACTTGTTCCAGCAACTCTGAGTAGGGCTCTGACAGGAGACGCTGGCCTGGAGGTTTGACAAAGGGAGTCCTTCTGACAGCATCAGCTACCACATTCAGTCTGCCCGGGACATGTTTGATCTCAAACGAGTGTTGGGACAGTTTAGAGACCCAGTGCTGCTCACACGCATCCAACCTCGGCTTCGTCATGATGTATGTGAGCGGGTTGTTGTCAGTCCAGACGGTGAACTTGGGGCCCTTGAGCCAGTGGCTGAACTTGTCACACACGACCCATTTCAAAGCGAGGAACTCGAGTCTGTGAGTGGGATACTTCACTTGGCTGCGACTGAGGGCTTTACTGGCAAATGCGATGGGTCGGGTTTTGTCTTCGCCGGCAGGGACCTGGGACAACACTGCACCCAAACCATCCAGAGAGGCATCAGTAGAGAGGATGAACAGCTTGTTGAAATCTGGATGGGCCAGAACGACAGAGTGAAGCAGTGCAGACTTCAGGCCCTCAAAAGCCCTCTCACAATCCGGATCCCAGTCCTGGGGAGTCAGTGTGCGGAACGTCCCCGCTCTCCTGCAGCCTCTAGAGCCCTTCAGCTTGCGCTTCTGTCCTCCAGTCAAAGCAAAGAGAGGCTTTGCCATCTTCGAGCAATCAGGGGAAAAATGCTGATAATACAGAGCCATGCCAAGAAAAGACCTAATCTTCTTCTGGGAGGGGGTGCAGCCATCAGCTTCCATCAGATGATCTTTCTGGAACCTGGAGATGACAGTGACCTTTTCCTGGTCAACAGAGACTCCACTGACATCAACCACATGACCTAGGAATCTCACAGACTTCCTCAAAAAGTTACATTTTTTCTGTGAGAGCTTCAGGTTACTGGCTCTGAGTCTTGTAAAGACGACCTCCAGCCACCCCAGTGCTTCTTCCTCCGACGGAGAAAACACCAGCAGGTTATCCAGGTAACAGAGGAGGCTGGAGAAGGTGAGGTTACCGAAAATGCTAAGCATCATGCGCATGAAAGACGCCGGACTGTTGCACAGACCTTGGGGGAGCCAATTATATTCATACAGGCCGAGGGGTGTTGTGAAGTCTGTGAACCTCCTGTCAGACTCATGGAGCGGGATGTTGTAGAACCCTGAAGTCAGGTCCATGGTGCTGAACAGGGCGTTTCCCCCCAGGGCAGCGAGGCAGTCCACCTGATGGGGCAACGAGTGAGCGTCTTTGACAGTCTTGGCATTGAGACACCGAAAGTCGGTGCAGATCCTCAGGTCTCCGTTCTTTTTCCAGACCATCACCACGGGGAAGGCATACTCACTGACCGATTTATTGATAATGCCTTTCATCTCCATGTCTGATAGCACCTCTCTCAGCTGTTGATAGTGGCCAGGGGGGACACGGCGGTAAGGGAGGCGGAAGGGGCGGTCATCAGAGAGATGGATGCGGTGGACGAACCCCTTCGCTTCTCCACAATCCATTTTATCCCTGGAGAAGACATCCTGATAAGAGAGCACAAGTTCAGCCAACTGACAGGCACCCAGCGGTCCCCCCACATGGGTGTCACAACTCGTCCCACCAGGATGTTTCTGGGCGTCGAACGTGCAGCAGTCGGCTCCACCATCACGGTGCTCCCGGGTGAGATAGGAGACCCACTGGGCAGCTTCCTCGAAACCACATACTCGCGCTGGGGAAGGAGTGTGACAGCCTTTCTCAGTCGCACAGTACCCACAACATCTGGCACCTCCGGGCCCGACCGCCGGGTAATACAGCTCAGCAGCTGGAGAAACTGCTCACAATCAGGGTCAGTGTTGCTTGAGGAGATAAGCTTCCAGTACATGTCACCCCCCTTCATTTTCTGAATGATAGGTCTGAGAACATTGCTCCCTACAATAAACTTATCCTTTTGGTTCGGAACAACAAATGATGGAACAGTGAATTTAAAACCATAAACAACAATCTCCAACTCATAAATGCACTTTGGTCTAGTCATACCACCACCACAACCAACAAGGACAACATTGGGTGGCGCTGTCTGGGGACAGGGTAAGAGCCCCAGCATCTCTAAGCTCACTCTCTGCAGCTTCACTGAGGGTACATGACATACTGCCCGAATCTAGCATACCTTTCAACACAGCTTTGTCATCAATCTTAACAGGAGCATACAATAACTCACTACTCTACTCTCTGAGAGCCTGTCAGTATGACTATCTCATCTCCAGGTGATGCACTACAGGTCTGTACATAAAGTGAATGCAAGTCTTCTTCTTTCCTGAGGGTTAAATCACTATTGCCCCTGCTACCCCTCTCATCACACGCTCTAGTTTAAATTTGCAGAGGGAGACTGTGCTGGTGTAAATGGGGGCCCGTGGGGCATACATTCACAAAGTGCCCAGGCTGACGACAGTGGAGACAAAGTCTGTGAAACCTGCAGTGTGAATAGGTCGTGTGACTACTGTCACCACACACTGAGCATAGGGAACTGGACTGAGCGTGAGTGCGTTCTGGCATGCTGGAATAGCCTCCTGACCGGCGGGGTTGGATCTGGGGCCGGCGGGAGTTACTCTGAGACCGGTGAGAGTAGTTCTGGGACTGGGTGGGAGCCTGGCCCGAGGTAGCTAGCATTGCCGTACACAGAGACAGGATCTTGTCAAACAGGGCGGTAACCTGCTGAACGTTCGCATCAGTAACAGACACAGTGGGCATAGGAGGAGACTGAGCGGCCAACACAGGGGGTTGTTGAGACTGACTGGGAACAAGAGTATATGCAGTGGCAGGTGCAGACGAAACCGGTGGAGAGGTTACCACAACAGGCTGGTGCTGTGTGCCACAGTGAGGGGCTGGCACCATCCATTCATGTGTGCAGACTGAGACGTTTGCGTGTTGGGGATGGGCAGCTGTGCTCTTCAGACTCCTCACATGACCATCCAACCTCTCCTGGACTTCAGCTGCTGTCCACTGCTCCACGGGCTTGAACTGGAAATACACTGCCAGTCTTGGGTCAGGGCAATGAGTGATAAACATCATGACTACCTCAGCACTCGGATCCTCAACACTCTTGTCTCGCCTGCGGAGGCTCTCATCAGCAACATCGATGGCTTTGTTCAGACGGATCCAATAATCCGTTGCACTCTCTGACACGCGCGGCACAGTCCCATAAAAGTCCTTCATAGGCATGCTGGAGTATGTGAGCTCGCTGAAATTGCGCTTGAGGATGTCAAATATTGTGGTAGGAAGCTCAGCTGGACTGACTCCAGGACTACTACGGAGTGACACTTTCACCAAATCTCTAGCTTTACCACTCAACCTGCTCATTATCAGGTCAGACCTCTCAGCATCTGAGCCGCAGGCCATCCTGCTCATGTAGCTCCTCATCATATCTTCCCACTCATGAATGGAAAATGTCTCAGACTTGTCACCTATAAAAAGGGGAGGGGCTTGGACTTTGACTGGACTACGACTTTAAGTTGTATGGGATCGATAGTTACATTCTGGTTGTCTAGAGGCTGGGACTGAGACTGGGGGCTGCTGGCCAGGTGCATGGCATGGAAGCTAGCAGCGATATTGTCAGTAATCTGCTTAGCTAAATCAGTAATAACACTGCCCAGTGTTTCAGTAGTAACAACAACTTGGGGGGAAGTCTGCTGAGACAGGCGGGGGGCGTGTACGATAGGTGTTGAACTGGCAGAGGTACCCGACACACTAAACAGTGACTCATCATTCCCCTGATCAAGGCCGCCCACAACAGGACACACGGACCTAAACTTAGCTCTCCCGTACCCAACTGGCAATACTAACTGCCCTCTACCCACACTAGTGGACTGTCCCCTTCCCATACCATGAACGAACTGTCCCCTTCCCACACCATCAGTGGCATCATGCCCATCAGAGGAAGGGCTAACAGGTGTATTGAAGATATCTCTGCTAGCATGTCTCAATTAGGCTATAACAGTGCATAAACAAACAAAATTAAACAAAAGCAAACGAATTCACAGCATCAAAACATCCAGCCTATGGCTTCAAATACCCTAACAAGATAACAGGAAACAGTTTATCTAAAACAAAACCAATTCTCTTTCACCCATAAATAAACATACACAGCTCTAGCCAGCACAAAAAATTCCTCCCAACACGATCTCCCCTCCCCTCCCCCGCACACAGTCGTCACCAATCAACACGGAGCTTAGCTAGCTGGCTAGCTAGCATCTGTAGCACTGTTAGCATAGCAGGCTAACCCTGATACCATGAATGGGGCGGGGCGGACCGAGAGAAGACGGCGGCTGCAGCAGGTGGCGACGCTCTCGCATCGGAGATGACGGGATCGGACGGGTCATACGGCACCAGGTGTGGCCGGTGTACTGTTTCACTGCGTTGTGTAGGAAAGACAGGACAACTTCTCTCATGCGTGGGATCTGTATTCTGTCTGTCGCATATAAACAACACAGGACAGGTTTCAGGAAACGTCAGATCAGCTCCTGCTGTAGCCTACGCAAGAATCGGGACCCACATAAGACACATCAGGAATGGATAAAATACATTACAGGGGCAGACAAAAGTGAGCACATACCTCTTTCTACATGTTCAGAGCGGGAAAGAGGCAGAGGTCAGGGGGAACATACGTTTTATAGCTACTAACAGGAAATGGGGTCACAACAGGGAGGGGCTACTATAAGCGTTTCTTGATGTAATAAAATAAAATAGTAATGTTAGCAATTAAAATAATAATAATAATCGTGTGGTGATACTTTGTGTAATTATATAACATATTTTGGTTATGACATTTTTAACCATGCTACACAGGCTTCACCAATCGATCGCAGCACAATAGAACAGCGCCAAATCAAATGCAGCACTGTCGATGTGTGCAGACATAACACCGTCCAATAACAGGTGTGACGCTGGTTAGTCCGTGTTCTGTTGTGGAGCTGGGTGGGCTGTGCTCTGCACTGAATTGCACTCTCAGTCCATCAGTGTCACCGAACTCCAGTCCATCACGACCAGCAGGTGGCACTTTCAGAAGGTGACTACGATTCCTTCGCAGTGTGTTGCCACATTCAGTAAGCACCTCGTAGGATCTGGGTGCTGTCTCCTTGATACCTTTGCAACCGGCCCCCACTGTCCATCACATCTGACGATATTATCTTGTGCCAGCGGACATAATGGCTTGGTGGAGCTATTGTAGGCCTGCAGTCTGTTCTGGTGAATAGGACACTCTTCTTTCTTTTTAAGTAGGTGTTCAGCTGAGGGCAGCCGCGTTCTCAGCTGTCTGTTCATAAGCAGCTCTGCTGAAGACTTTGCACACTCAAGTGGAGCTGCTCTGTAGTTAAGCAGGGCCAGGTGAGGATCACCTCTAGTCTCTGCAGCTTTCTTTAACAGCCTCTTTACTATCTGTACTCCTTTCTCAGCCATGCCGTTCCACCGTGGAAAGTGTGGGCTCGATGTCACGTGCTCAAAGCCGTAAGACTCAGCAAAGTGCTTGTATTCTTGGCTACTAAATTGTGGCCCATCAATCACACACCACAGTCACTGGGATCCCGTGTCTTGCGAAGACAGTTTTGGTGTGTTTTATCACTTGCTTTGCTGATGTGTCAGGCAGCAAGGCATATTCTGGAAAAGTCGGCTGATAATTGATGATGACAAGGTAATCTTTCCCTGCCAAGTGGAACAAGTCTGTGCCCACTTTTCTCCATGGCTCTGCAGGCTTGCTGTGAGCCATAAGGGACTCCTTGTGTTGTTGATACCTGTGCCGCTGGCATGTCTCACAGCGCTGCACAAGTTGTTCAATGTCTCTGTTCATGTGCGGCCAAAACATCACTGCTCTGGCTCGTCGCTTGCATTTTATATGCCTAAGTGCCCCTCATGTGTGAGTTTTGCCATGTGTGAATGTATTGAGGTGGGTATGACAATCCTATTGCCTTTCATGAGAACCCCATTTACCTCAGTTAGTTCCTCCTTGAAGTTCAGGTATGGGTGTGGTAGCCTTTGTAATCCTGGCTGGTGTATTCTCTCCATAACAACCTGCAGCTCGCGGTCCTTTGCTGTTGCCTCTGCAATCTGCCTCCATTTCTCCTCAGACACAGGTGTGCTCTTTTGTATACAGTCTATGATGCACATCTTGAGCTGTACTGCTTGGGCTTGTGTTGTTCAAGTACGCTCTGCTGAGAGCGTCTGCCATGACCACATGCTTTCCTGGTGTGAACTCGAAGGTCAGACTGTACTTTTGGAGGCGGAGCACAAGGCGATGAATACGTGGTGGTGTGTCACCCAGTGCCTTTTTTGAGATCGCTATCAGTGGTTTGTGATCAGCCTCTAGCGCCACCTCTCGTCCATAAATGTATTCATGGAACCTTTCACACCCAAATACTGCTCCTAATGTCTCTTTCTCAACTAGTGCGTAGTTACACTCCGCTGTGTTCATTGCTCTGGATGCGTAAGCTACAGGGAACCACGTACCGTCATGTTCCTGAAGCAAAACCTGCTCCTAATCCCTCTTTAGAAGCATCAGTGGGCACTTTCACTGGGAGCTCTGGGTCATAGAATTTTAAGACTGGATCCTGTATGAGACACGTCTTTAGCTTTTCCCATTCAGCCTTGTGTTCATGCTCCCACTGCCACTCATTTTTGTCTTCCAGTAGGCTGCGCAGTGCTCTTGTGTTTGCCGTTAGGTTGGGAATAAATCTGCCCACATAGTTAACTGAGCCCAAGGCACGTTGCAACTCTGTTTTGTCTTTTGGTGCCGGCGTTTCTTTTATTGCTCTTATCTTTTCTGGGTCAGCCTGGATCCCTGTTGCAGATAGCTTGTCTCCCCAGTAAGTTATTTCACGCACCCTAAACTGACACTTTTGTTCATTCAGCTTTAACCCTGACTCTTATGCCTTGGCCAACACTTTCCATAGCCTCTCATCATGCTCTGACTTTGAATTTCCCCAAATGACAATGTCATCCAAAAATACGCCCACTCCCTCCATGCCATCAAACAGTTGTTGGGTTGTCCTGTGGAAAATCTCTGGAGCAGAGGCTATACCGAAGGGCATGCGGAGGAAGCAGTGCCTTCCAAAAGGCGTGTTGAACGTGCACAACTTTGCGCTTTCCTCATCCCGCTCAATCTGGTAGAAGCCTGAGGATGCATCACGTTTAGAGAAGAACTGTGCAGCTGCCATTGCGCTTGTGATGTCTTGTCTTTGTTGGTAGGTTAAAGTGTTCTCTCTTGATCCACTGGTTCAGATCTTTTGGATCAAAGCATAGCCTTAAAGCACCAGTCTTCTTCTCGATTATAACAAGGGAATCAACCCATTCTGTAGGTTCCTCTACTTTTCTTATTATGCCTTGTCTATCAGAGACTGCAGCTCTTTTCTCAGTCTTTCCCTCAATGCTACTGGCACTCTCCTAGCTGCATGTATTACAGGCTCGGCACCCTCTTTTAACTGTATTTTGTACTTATTTGGTAAGCGACCAATCCCATGAAAGATATCTTTGTACTCTCTCACTATCTCCGCTGTAGAGCCTTTGTTCGCAGACTCCCCTGCACTTCCTCTGGGGGTCACTAGAGTGCTATCTATGACATGGACTGTCTGTGAATGTTCTCATTCATCCAGGTCATGGTTATCCAAAGGAGTTGAATCAAGTGCAACTGGACTTGGTACATATCCGTGAAACGGATTCAACTCCTTTGGATATGACATGGACTCGTTTGACAACCCCTAGCCTCTCACTTGCTTTCAGACCTGTCAAAGGCTGTCTATCCTCCTCTAATAGGACAAAGAGTGCGCTAAAAGAGCGCCCCTCTCCTGACAGGGTAGCCCTACACACCCTTTGATGGTATAGGCTCATTGTTATACGCTCTTGTGTTAATTTTCTTTGGTCTCACTTTGGGCTTTATTCTCAGTTTCTTGTAGTATTTCATGGGTAGGATATTGACACGTGCCCCTGTGTCTATCTTCATTGGGACTGTTACATTATCCACTTCTAAGTTGGCTATCCATTCATCTTCAGTGCCATCCTCATCCACTAGTGCTACTGTCTCTACATACAGCACGTCATCATCATCATCACTGTCGCTTGCCTCTTTTGCCTGTCCCACTACATGCACTTTTCTCTTTGTGAAACATCTACTACTACTACTACTTTCGGCTGCTCCCGTTAGGGGTCACCACAGCGGATCATCTGTTTCCATTTCTTCCTGTCTTCTGCGTCTTCCTCTGTCACACCAGCCACCTGCATGTCCTCCCTCACCACATCCATAAACCTCCTCTTTGGCCTTCCTTGTCTCCTCTTCCCTGGCAGCTCCATATTCAGCATCCTTCTCCCAGTATACCCAGCATCTCTCCTCCACACATGTCCAAACCATCTCAATCTTGCCTCTCTTGCTTTGTCTCCAAACCGTCCAACCTGAGCTGTCCCTCTAATATACTCGTTCCTAATCCTGTCCTTCTTCATCACTCCCAGTGAAAATCTTATCATCTTCACCTCTGCCACCTCCAGCTCCACCTCCTGTCTTTTTGTCAGTGCCACTGTCTCCAAACCATATAACATAGCTGGTGTCACAACCATCTTGTAAACCTTCCCTTTAACTCTTGCTGGTACCCTTCTGTTGCAAATCACTCCTGACACTCTTCTCCACCCACTCCACCCTGCCTGCACTCTCTTCTTCACCTCTCTACTGCACTCCCCGTTACGTTGGACAGTTGACCCCAAGTATTCAAACTCATATGGCTTTGTCACCTCTACTCCTTGCATCCTGACCATTCCACTGTCCTCCCTCTCATTCACGCATAGGTATTCTGTCTTGCTCCTACTGACTTTCATTCCTCTTCTCTCCAGTGTATACCTCCACCTCTCCAGGCTCTCCTCAACCTGCACCCTACTCTTGCTGCAGATCACGATGTCATCCGCGAACATCATCGTCCATGGAGACTCCTGCCTGATCTTGTCCGTCAATCTGTCCATCACCATTGCAAACAAGAAAGGGCTCAGAGCCGATCCTTGATGTAATCCCACCTCCACCTTGAACCCATCTGTCATTCCAACCACACACCTCACCACTGTCACACTTCCCTCATACATATCCTGCACCACTCCTACATACTTCTCTGCAACTCCTGACTTCCTCATACAATACCACACCTCCTCTCTCGGCACCCTGTCGTATGCTTTCTCTACATCCACAAAGACACAATTTACCTCCTTCTGGCCTTCTCTATACTTCTCCATCAACATTCTCAAAGCAAACATCACATCTGTGGTGCACTTTCGTGGCATGAACCCATACTGCTGCTGCTGATCATCACCTCTCCTCTTAACCTAGCTTCTATTACTCTTTCCCAAATCTTCATGCTGTGGCTGATCAACTTTATACCTCTGTAGTTGCTGCAGTTCTGCACATCACCCTTGTTCTTGAAAATCGGTACCAGTATGCTTCTTCTCCACTCCTCAGGCATCCTCTCACTTTCCAAGATTGTGTTAAACAATCTAGTTAAAAACCCCACTGCCATCTCTCCTAAACACCTCCATGCTTCCACAGGTATATTATCAGGACCAACTGCCTTGCCACTCTTCATCCTCTTCATAGCTGCCCTCACTTCCTCCTTACTAATCCGCTGAACTTCCTGATTCACTATCCCCACATCATCCAACCTTCTCTCTCTCTCATTTTCTTCATTCATCAGCCCCTCAAAGTACTCCTTCCACCTTCTTAGCACACTCTCCTCGCTTGTCAGCACATTTCCATCTCTATCCTTGATCACCCCAACTTGCTGCACATCCTTTGCAGCTTGGTCCCTCTGTCTAGCCAATCGGTACAAGTCCTTTTCTCCTTCCTTAGTGTCTAATCTGTCATACAACTCACCATACGCCTTTTCCTTTGCCTTTGCCACCTCTCTCTTCACTTTATGCTGCATCTCCTTGTACTCCTGTCTTTCTTCATCTCTCTGACTATCCCACTTCTTCTTTGCCAACCTCTTCCTCTGTATACTTTGCTGTACTTCCTCATTCCACCACCAAGTCTCCTTGTCTTCCTTCCTCTGTCCTGATGACACACCAAGTACCTTCCTAGCTGTCTCCCTCACTATTCCTGCAGTGGTTGTCAAGCCAACCCGCAACTCTTCACTACCACCCAGTGCCTGTCTTACCTCCTGCCTGAACTCCACACAACAGTCTTCCTTCTTCAACTTCCACCATTTGATCTTCGGCTGTGTCTTCAGTTGCTTCCTCTTCTTGGTCTCCAAAGTCATCCTACAGACCACCATCCGATGCTGCCTAGCTACGTTCTCCCCTGTCACCACCTTGCAGTCTCCAATCCCTTTTAGATGGCACCTTCTACATAAGATATAGTCCACCTGTGTGCACTTTCCTCCACTCTTGTATGTCACCCTGTGTTCCTCCCTCTTCTTGAAATATGTATTCACCACAGCCATTTCCATCCTTTTCACACAATCCACCACCATCTGTCCTTCCACATTTCTCTCCTTGACTCCATACCTTCCCATCACCTCCTCATCACCTCTGTTCCCTTCACCAACATGACCATTGAAGTCCGATCCAATCACCCCTCTCTCCTCCTTGGGTACCCTCTCCACCACGTCGTCCAACTCACTCCAGAATTCTTCTTTTTCATCCATCTCACACCCAACTTGCGGGGCATATGCGCTGATAACATTCAGCAATACACCTTCAGCTTCATACTCATCACTCTGTCTGACACTCTCTTCACCTCCAGCACACTCTTGACATACTCTTCCTTCAGAATTACCCCTACCCCATTACTCCTCCCATTCACACCATGGTAGAAGAGTTTGAACCCACCTCCGATACTCCTGGCCTTACTCCCCTTCCACCTGGTCTCTTGCACACACAGTATGCCTACCTTTCTTCTTTCCATCATATCAGCCAGCTCTCTCCCTTTACCAGGCATAGTGCCAACATTCAAAGTTCCAACTCTCACCTCCACACTCCTACCCTTCCTCCTCTCTAGCTGCCTCTGGACATGCTTTCCCCCTCTCCTTCTCCTTCGCCCAACAGTAGCATAGTTTCCACCGGCACCCTGTTGGTTAACAGTACCGGTGGTGGTCGTTGACCCGGGCCTCGACCGATCCGGTATGTAAGTCTTATTTATGATCCGCATATTTGATTTGGCAAAGATTTTACGTCGGAAGCCCTTCCTGACGCAACCCGCCCCATTTGTCCGGGCTTGGGACCGGCACTAAGGATGCACTGGCTTGTGCATCCTCAGTGGCTGGAATATTGATTTGCAACCCTGTTACTCTAATTTCAACCCTGTTATCATATCATTTTTATTAAAATAACCTAAAATTATTTTCTCAGCTCACAAGGGTTTAAGCTTTTGTCCTTTTAATAGCTTCAGTGATTATATGCAAAATGTATTTGAAAATAAATGCTGAAATTAGTAAAAAGAAACGTGTGACTATTGAAAAGTTGGGCAAGATAGATTTCAAAAGATGCTTAAATGAAGATAAAACAAGTCTTTTCCGAAATTACCCGAATATTCAATGTGAATGTGACTTTCTTTAATTAATGGTAAAGGATTTCAATTGAACAATATTTTAGAATATACTTTTTCCGCTTCCTGAATATTTGTAACAGGGTTGCGTAAAGCATGGCGCACAACAAGTAAAACATCTCGTAAAAAATGTACCTTTGATGCCTGAGCCGGACGAATCTTTTTTTTTTTTTGGTTTATTATATGTTTTCCTTAAAACATGTAATAAAAGTGTAACGTGCATGGATAAGTAGACACGTTGGTCCTTGACTAACGGGTCTGACCCTTTAGTCGAGCGGTTAGCGACGCCTCCCGCGGTGCGGGCGATACGGGTTCGCGTCCCGGCCGCAGCAGTTCCTGTGGTTGCGTTGTCCCCCGAATTCGCTACACTGGTGTCAGAAGTGGGATGGAGCGACCGTAAGGCCATCGAAAGCATAGGCGCCCTGAGGCGTGAAGGAGCTGATATACTTAAACGCGGGGACGCGCTTCTCGAAGGAGGGGGGGTAGTGTAACGTGCATGGATAAGTAGCAACGTTGGTCCCTGACTTTTAGTCAGAAATTGTAAATGTAACTTAAATTTGCAGCATTAAAACATTTGTTATCGTAGTTTCATTTATTATTATTATTAAAAAAATTTTTTTGCCTATTCCCAAACTAGTGAGACACGCGTGCCTGGCAGTGGCGGCGCCAGAGAGCTTTGATTGCCGGTGCTACGGGGGTGCTTGGTCATTGACTGGGGGAGCTCTGAGATATAGGCTAGCCTCGTGCACAGGTACAAACCACAAAAACGGGTGTGGGCACGCTAATTTAATACTAGTTTGCAAGTATCACAGAACTGTAATTGCTATAATGCCAATGGCTGACATCCCCTCAATACAAAAGCCAAATGTAGTGTTCCACACAGATGTAGATAAACAGCTAGATTTACAGCAGACTCACAACACGACACGCACCATGCGACGCGCACACCTAACGCCAGAGGCCGCTATGTCAAAACACAAAACTGCAGGGAACTCAAACACAGTAGCCACATAATTACTAAGCAATTGGTTATAACCATCAATGCCATATGATACCAAAACAACTAAATGTCTGTAAACTACTAATAAGACACGTTAGTCCCTAGCTAGCGGGTCTGACCCTTTAGCCGAGCGGTTAGTGATGTGGCCTTGTGGTGCAGTACACGCCGTACCGAATCCCGCACCGGGCAAGAAAATAACCCGTTACATTGGTGGCAGCGGTGGTGTGCAGATCCTCAGGAGTCTCTTCGGAGCGCGGGAATAACAAAGCACGAGGGCGCGGTTCCGGGGACGGGGGACGACTGTAAACTACTAATAAGACACGTTGGTCCCTAGCTAACGGGTCTGACCCTTTAGCCGAGCGGTTAGTGACGTCGCCTTGTGGTGCAGTACACCCCGTCTCGAATCCCGCACCGGGCAAGAAAATAACCGGTTACATGTCTATCCATAGAATAATCATGTTAACACACAGTTACAATCATTCACAATATACAACACAATATTCAACCCATCGCCGTGGGGGGAAAAAACACCAGTCAACTACCAGTCGACGTTTCACAGAAGGACAATGCGTCGGTTGTTGGGGCTGAGAGCAAATGCATCGATGATCTGGTGGACATCCAAGGCTCTTGCTCTCCTAATATTCACGGCCAAAAAGTCCAAGGTTACTGGTACGAGCATCTCCGCTGGTGCTCCTCAAGTATGTCTTCAAGCGTCGGAGACAGGAGAAAGTTCGCTCACAGGATGCAGATGTAACGGGAAGTGTCAAGGATATACATGTGAGTTTGTACAGGTCCATAAACGCGTCCTTGTATGGTGCCATTGGTGACAAAAATTCCAAAGTGGTATTAACGGTGTGTCCTTGCTGTGATTTCCTTTCGAGGAGACGCCGGACTTGGTGTAACTCCGCATTTAAATGATCTTCGGTGATGCCATAGTTCTGTGCCGTTGGCAACATGCACCGCTTATCTAAGAAAGATTTTGTTTTGGGCTGAGACCCCTGTCAGCACATGACCCGCAGCGGTGGAGAAGCGTCTCCTCAATTCATTGACCAGCCTGTCAATTACCGGTTGAAAAAGCTGTGCGCAGGTCATCTGCTGAATGTGTGTGGCGTATCGGATTCGGGGACTCAACCACATAGTCCCGTAAACGACTGGATTGCTGCCGATCCCCTCTCCTTGGTGGCGGTGGTCTCTGCTGTGCTATGCCAGCCTTGACACACAGCTCTTTAGCACGCTCTTGTATGTTGCTCCATGACTCTTCTGACCCGTTTCTCCAAAAACATTGCAATGACTGACTGAACCAGATCATTTGCAACGAGATATCCAGGTTGGGTGACTGTAACTGGTCCGAGGCAAACTTGCTCATCCTGAATACATCCTCAAGTAAAGTGAGGCTTAAAACAAACTGTTCATCGATAAGCCCTTGCGCAGCCATAGCCTCTGTCTTTTCGCGTTTGCCTGGCCTATGATGTCCTGGAGAGTAGCCTGGGTGGGTCGGAGGGATACTTTAATAGCGCACAATGCAGTGCATTGGCAGGCCCAGCGTGTATCGGATAGTTTTTCAGCTCAACATGCTGCTCTGATGGTTGCAGTTCTTTCTGCTTTTTCAAGAGCATGTCATGGACCACGAGCCAGAAAAGAAATTGTACAATAGTCGCACTGTCTCAAAAAACTGGGCAGCAGAGCTTGTGGCACCTCTTCCCTGAACCTCTCTTGTAGCCCGTTATTACACCCCGACATCACTGCGGCTCCATCGTAGCATTGGCCGATGCAGTGACTTACGTAAATGCTGCATTGGCTAAGTGTCATTTTGATACTTTTCAGCTGAGTCTGCATCCAGTCCATCAGCTGGCATCAAGTGTAAAACATCCTCAAGCACAGTTCCGTTGTGCGGATAGCGGACCACCACTGAGATTTGCTCTTTCTTACTAATGACCTTGCTCCCATCATGACAAAATGCCCAGCTTCCTTTATCTCATCACTGATTTGTTTCCTCGCCATGGCAGCCATAACACTGCACATTTCGTTTTGTATCTCATGGTGGGTGTATTTTGCGATAGGTGTGTTGTCTGAGATCTTTTTAGCAATTGTTTTGTTAAACATAGCGGTAATATCTAAGAGCTGGACAAAGTTTCCCCTGTTAGCCGCCTGACCGTCCTCTCTGTGGCCTCGTTGAGCTATCTCCTGGCGCGCTGTATATCGCAGGCTCTCCACTACCGCCTTCATATACTCCCGGTTTTCTTGAACCAACTTTGAATGTCCCTTATCGAGCATTTTCTCCATTTCCGAACCATCCTGCTTTCTCTGCTTAAACTCACACCATGCTTCCATGGAAAACTTACGTGCAGCACTTACGTTGTGGGCTTTGAAAGATGCTTGTGCTTTACGCCAATTCCGGACCCCCAACACAGTAAAAGCTTCCTCTGAACGAAATCTATAACTGCCTGCAGGGGCAAAATGTCTGCATGAGAAACAGGAGGTTGCGCCCTTAATCACTGAACACTCCAGCCAGCTATATTGCTCATACCACACGTGATTAGAGCTCATTTTCTGAGTACCAAAGGTCGTTGCTGGGTACTTGCGCACAGGGCGTCGCGGTCCTTCCACTGGATTTTCGCGGAGATCCTCCGGTCCACAAACCTGGCTTGAGGCTGAGCTGCTGCCAAGGTTAACAGCGGACGAGTTAGTATTAGCATGAGCAACACTGCCACTGGCAATAGCCAGCTCCCCCGCGGGACCAGCACTTGCTGCTGAACACTCTTCATCTGACTCCGAGGTGTTGTCTGTTGCCATATCCTCAGTATTTAGCGGTGGAATGTCGGTGTCCTCCACACTGCTTACTGGTACTGGTTCTTCCGAACTACGAGCACGCTTAATTTGGATCACGAAACGTTCCGTTTTGCTGGCAAGGGCAAAAAGACTGCTAGCAAACAGCACTGAGCGCGAGCGGGACGTTGACAATTTCGAGGGGAAACACACAGTTTACATGACATGACATGACATGACATGACATGACATGACATTACAGTCATTTTGCCGACGCTTTTATCCAAAGCGACTTAGAATAAGGGCATTTAATGTAGGAAATCAGGAGAACTACTAGTCATCAGAGGTCATAAGTGCATCTAAACAAGCATCTAAGAGCAAAACCAGTGCTACAGTAAAAGCGAAGGATATATATAGGGGCTGCTATAACTATCCCGATAAAGTAAACTGAATAAAAGACAAGAGCCTTATGGCTGACGCGTGTTCCACTTGTCTGTTTGGTCCAAGAGTGATTCTTCCTTTGCGTCTCAAGTATTTATTTAAACTTACTTGAAGACACACAGTGAAATAATGAATTGTATCCATGAAATAATAACTCTTAACCTGACCTAATACACGTATACACCAAGCACAAATACACGTAGGCTATGCACGGTCAGAAAAACCGTGTGGCTCCACTCTTCCATCTAGGCAACTCGCCCTTCCGCTTACTTCCTCTTCCGGAGCGCGTTAACCCAGGAACACCCTTCTCCGGTTCTTAAAGTGACTTGCACCTATCTAAGACTACACAGCAAACTTAATACATGAAGAAAGCAGTTACCTAAAGTATACGATGTGTAAAAAATAAGTATTTAAACTAATTATTCAAATTACTAATGAAAACATTAATTATTAACCATTAGGATACATTTGGCTCCTACATTAACGGCCCCTAATTGTTCTGATAATGCTACAGCCTAGAACAATTACCACATCCATAACAAATTCCATATGAAATTACATCAATACATAAAATGAACAGGCCTTTGTATTATCAAACAGCTGATGTTACAAATATGAAAAGGAAGTGCTTGGTAAGCACACAGTCCAATATTTCGCCAGTCAGCTTGACAGGTCCATTTTCTGAAAGAAAAAAGAAACAGAGAGAAAGAGAAAGAGAGAGGGAGAGCGAGCGAGAAAGAGAGAGGTTTCCAGCACATGGCTCATCGTGGGGGCCCAGTCTTTACCACCTGCCCATTCAGATTCCAGGAGGAGACAGATCTTTGTGATGGGCCTGTCCAAGATGTTGGTCTTTGTCTTGTTGCGAACTCTGTGAACAAGCCCCTTCTTGTCTGCAATTGCCTTAATGACTTTTCCCATAATCCATGAATATCTTGGATCACAGTCGTCCGCCAGAAGAACCACGTCTCCTTCTGCAAAGTTTCTTGATGCTGTGGACCATCGTTGCCACTCCTGGAGTTGAGGTAGGTACTCTTTAATCCATCTCTTCCAAAACAAATCCGACATATATTGCACCTGCCTCCATCTACGCCGTGAGTAGAGATCATCCTTGTCGAATAATCCTGGTGGTAAAGATGGTTTCACCTTCAGCAGCATCAGTGCCTCCAAATCATTTGGGCCACTAAGATGTCTTTGTGATACGTCGGCTGTTGATGATCGACTCAACTTCACATAAGACTGTGTGAAGGCTTTCTTCATCAAGGACTTGTTCTCTCACAGTGGAATTCAGCACCTTTCTAACTGATCTTATTAACCTCTCCCACACTCCACCATGATGAGAAGCTGTGGGAGGGTTGAATGTCCATTTAATCCCATACTGATGAAACAAATGCTGGAATTTTGAGGAGTTCCAGTCAGCAATGGCTGCCTTCAGCTCACGATTGGCCCCAACAAAGTTCGTTTCATTATTTGAATGAATCTCTTTCACTTGTCCTCTCCTTGCTCAATGTGAACTGCATGAACAGCTAAACAAGTGAATATATCATATGTCTTTGTGAGGCTTCTTCCACGTTTCATCTCAAATGGTCCAAAATAGTCCCCCCCCCAACTCTGGTGAAGGGTGGATCATCTGGCATCAACCGATCTCGAGGAAGATCAGCTATTAGTTGTTTCCCAATTGTTCCATGTTAGCAATGGCATGTAACACACTTTGAGAGAACCTTTCCAATGGCTGTGTTGGCACTAGGGATCCAAAATCTCTGCCGCAGTTCGGAGAGCATATGATTGCGGCCTCCATGTCCAGTTTCCTCATGGATCTGTCGTAGAACTACATCAACAATGGGAAAGTCTCTAGACAGAATGACAGGCTGCTTACAACTTTCTGGCATAGCCACTCGACATAGCCTTCCACCAACTCGCAACAGACCATCTCGAAACACAGGGTTCAGCTTATACAGGTGGCTACTACGCTTCACATTCTGTCCCTTGAGTAGAGCTAAAATCTCATCTGAGAACTTCTCTTTCTGGCAGAATTTGATCACGTCCTGACATATTGACATGGCTGCTTCATCTGTAGCAACAGATTTCAGGCAGTCATCCACGTAGACATTCTGCAACATGTCTCTACCACTTCAGCTTTGAACTGCCCACTCTGATCTTCAGCACACTTTCTCAGAGCAAAACTGGCACAGCCAGGTGAAGACATAGCCCCAAACAAGTGTACAGCCATTTTGTGCTCAGACAAGGCTTGGTTATAGTCACCACCTGTCCACCAAAGGAATCTGAGTAAATAAGAGTCGTCATCAGGCACTCTAACCTGGTGGAACATTGCTTCCACATCTGCCATGACTGCAATGCCTGCATTGCATAGCCTACACGTAGGCTATGCATAGCCAACACGTAGGCTATGCATGGTCAGAAAAACCGTGTGGTTCCACTCTTCCATTCTAGGCAACTCGCCCTTCCGCTTACTTCCTCTAACCCAGGAACACCCTTCTCCGGTTCTTAAAGTGACATGCACCTATCTAAGACTACACAGCAAACATAATACATAAAGAAAGTAGTTACTTAAAGCATACGATGTGTAAAAACTAAGTATTTAAACTAATTAGTCAAATTACTAATTAGAACATTAATTATTAACCATTAGGAGACATTTGGCTCCTACAATATATATATTTTATGAGTGAACTTGTTCTTAGCACTTATAGTATATTCAAGAACTACTACCCTGTTACTAACAGAGTAGTAGTTCTTGAAGAGGTGAGTTTTCAACCTGCGCCGAAAGATGGGCAGCGACTCCGCTGTCCTGACATCAGTGTGGAGTTCATTCCACCGCTGTGGGGCCAGGACAGAAAACATGACATCAGACCTAAGTGCATTTCCGACGTTTTGTAACGTCATTAAATAGATGTTGGTCATTTTCGGACTAACATTAGATAAAAAGTGAAAAAGATAAACAGCCTTATTAGTTTGGTAACTTTTTATTTGATTCCATGGGGTGCCATGCCACCACTAGGGGGAGCTGCAGCACCGGCAAGCCCCTCCTTAGCGCCGCGCCTGCCTGTCGGTGCTCGCAGATATTTTTAATCCTTGGTGGTACTGAAGAGAGGGCCACTCGCAAGTCCTGTTCAGCAGACAGCCGTGACCTCCTGTTGTTCTGCATGTGAACCAGAGTAGAGAATGCCAAGTCACACAGGTAGGTAGACCTCCTGTCAACTCACACAGGTAGGTAGACCTCCTGCCAAGTCACACAGGTAGGTAGACCTCCTGCCAAGTCACACAGGTAGGTAGACCTCCTGCCAACTCACACAGGTAGGTAGACCTCCTGCCAACTCACACAGGTAGGTAGACCTCCTGCCAACTCACACAGGTAGGTAGACCTCCTGCCAAGTCACACAGGTAGGTAGACCTCCTGCAAACTCACACAGGTAGGTAGACCTCCTGCCAACTAACACAGGTAGGTAGACCTCCTGCCAAGTCACACAGGTAGGTAGACCTCCTGCCAAGTCACACAGGTAGGTAGACCTCCTGCCAAGTCACACAGGTAGGTAGACCTCCTGCCAAGTCACACAGGTAGGTAGACCTACTGCCAACTCACACAGGTAGGTAGACCTCCTGCAAACTCACACAGGTAGGTAGACCTCCTGCCAAGTCACACACAGGTAGGTAGACCTCCTGCCAAGTCACACAGGTAGGTAGACCTCCTGCCAACTCACACAGGTAGGTAGATCTCCTGCCAACTCACACAGGTAGGTAGACCTCCTGCCAACTCACACAGGTAGGTAGACCTCCTGCCAACTCACACAGGTAGGTAGACCTCCTGCCAAGTCACACAGGTAGGTAGACCTCCTGCCAAGTTACACAGGTAGGTAGTGGGGAAAAGAAGACGTTGCTCAATAGCGTGGCTGGGAATGGTTGGGTAGTCTTGATGCAGAGGCCACCCAAACCTGATCTAGTGGGAGCTCACTAAACTTGAGTTTCAATGTGCGGTCCATACGGAGGTCTGAGCATTCCTCTCTCTCCAGACGAGTTTTTCTGTTGAGGATTCCTGATGGAATGGGTCTCGAATCCAGTCATAGTCCTCGATGTCGGCCACACCTCGTCTCTGTATTCAGAAATGAGTGTGTACAAAATACTGACAGAAAATTAAAAAATCACTAATAAATTTTTAGTTGTATATTGCAATAATAATGTATGGTTTCACAAAACCCCATGGCACACCCGGACTTGCCTCATGGCACGCCAGTGTGCCATGAGGCACAGCATTTGGGGACCTAGGTGACAGAGTATCTGCCAATTGCTCACCCAGGATAGAAAAAGCAAAACGAGTCTTTAACTGTTGGTTGCAGAGAGACCTTACCACACAGGGCCGTGTGCTGCTGTCGAAGGCAGAAGGCATCTGAAGAAGAATACCATACCCTGCCATGTCACGTCATGCTGATCCAAACACATGAGCAGCCCTGGATTCTCTCCTATTCAGCTTCACACGGCCAAACGCAAGTGAGATTGTTAGAAGAAACCCAGGCATTACAAGCTAGTCTGAAGGGGCTTTATGCATTACACTCGCAAACAATCAGATTTCCAAGGTCACCTGGATTAAGCGATGTTTAGCTAACAGTAATTGTCAGTGGTTTTATATTCCCAGTTTATTATGTGATAAGTGTGGCGGCCTAAGATTTCTATTATCTTGTGATTACGGGTGTAATAAATTGCCTCTCAAGCTCGCCAATTTTCACGAACAAGCTCTTGAAGCTCGGGGGATTGCTTTCAAGCACCATGTTTCTCCACATTCATGCATCGTTTGAAACAATCAGCATGTGTTGTCTAGACACATGCCCATATACGTAGTATGTGAAGGAATGGGCTGTACTCTTTGTTTTAGATAATAACAATAACAATAACACGTTACTCTTACACAGTAGCGCTTTGCTAACGCTCAGAGTGGCTTTACAATAAACGGGGTGAGACAAGACGACAGATAAACACAACACAGACGTACAGGGGTGGATGGGAAGGGGGGCAGACGTACAGGGGTGGATGGGAAGGGGGGAAAACATACAGGGGTTGATGGGAAGGGGGAAAACATACAGGGGTGGATGGGAAGGGGGGGCAAAGATACAGGGGTGGATGGGAAGGGGGGCAGACGTACAGGGGTGGATGGGAAGGGGGGGCAAACATACAGGGGTGGATGGGAAGGGGGGAAACATATAGGGGTGGATGGGAAGGGGGGCAAACGTACAGGGGTGGATGGGAAGGGGGGAAACATATAGGGGTGGATGGGAAGGGGGGAAAACATACAGGGGTGGATGGGAAGGGGGGGCAAAGATACAGGGGTGGATGGGAAGGGGGGAAAACATACAGGGGTGGATGGGAAGGGGGGAAAACATACAGGGGTGGATGGGAAGGGGGGGCAAAGATACAGGGGTGGATGGGAAGGGGGGAAAACATACAGGGGTGGATGGGGAGGGGAACAGACATACAGGGGTGGTTTGGAAAGGGAACAGACGTACAGGGGTGGATGGGAAGGGGGGCAAACAAAAAGTGTGGATGGGAAGGGGGGCAAACAAAAAGTGTGGATGGGAAGGGGAACAGACGTACAGGGGTGGATGGGAAGGGGAGAAAACATATAGGGGTGGATGGGAAGGGGGGAAAATATACAGGGGTGGATGGGAAGGGGGGCAGACGTACAGGGGTGGATGGGAAGGGGGGCAGACGTACAGGGGTGGATGGGAAGGGGGGAAAACATATAGGGGTGGATGGGAAGGGGGGGCAAACATACAGGGGTAGATGGGAAGGGGGGAAAACATACAGGGGTGGATGGGAAGGGGGGGCAAAGATACAGGGGTGGATGGGAAGGGGGGAAAACAAAGAGGTGGATGGGGAGGGGGGAAAACATATAGGGGTGGATGGGAAGGGGAACAGACATACAGGGGTGGATGCGAAGGGGGGCAAACATACAGGGGTGGATGGGAAGGGGGGCTACTAGAGGGAGAAGCGGCCGCTCCACACGACGCCAGCAGTATCTCCCCCTAAACCACCACCACAGGGCAAGAACAACACACATCATAAATCGCATGAATGACAGATGACAGCAAGTGTGATGAGGTGCGTCCTGATTCATGGATTAGATGTGCCCACTGAGAGAGGCCAGCCACCTCTGTGGACATGAAGATTGTGTTCGGATGAAGGACATGACAATTTCTCGAAAAGAATATAACAACGTTATGAGAAGTCCATCACCAAAGTTCCTATTTCTCATCCGAAGTGCATTAGTAGACGCCCTCTGCGTGCTTAGACCCCCGAGCGGCTAATTGGTGGGAAAGATCTACCAGATCCTACGTGTAATAATCACCATATCAGAAACATACTGACCTCAGATCAGACTTATTTTCCCAAATCGACTCTTTTATGGAAACTAAGTTTTCCAGAAATCTTAGCAGAGAAAGTTTGGTCAGACCCCAATGAGTTCCTCATTCCAAATGAAGTAAAAGAAGTTCACGTGAAGAAGGTATTCCATGGATACTCCCCCTGCAATAAATTATTGCATAGACTTAAAGAAGATATGTCTCCAGCACTGCAAAACAGTAATTGAATATATTTCTCACTTATTCTACAAATGTTCTTACTCTCAAGAGTTCTGGGTTGAAGTCGCTCTGTTGATTTTTCTAAGCTTTAACAGATTGACACCAAGTTTAGAAGACATGGTCTAGTTCCTGAACTGTGATCCAGATTCACAATCCACTAACGATGCTCTCAAGGTTAACTGTCTTGTCGGCAAATATCACATACATAATATCACATACATCATACCACATACGTCATATCACATACATCATACCACATATATAATATCACATACATCATACCACATACATAATACCACATACAAAATATCACATACATCATACCACATACATCAGATCAAATACATCAGATCACATACATCATACCACATACATATCACATACATCATACCACATACATATCACATACATCATACCACATATATAATACCACATACATCATATCACATACGTAATGTCACATACATCATACCACATACATTATATCACATACATCATATCACAGATATAATACCACACACATCATATCACATACATCATACCACACACATCATACAACATACATAATATCACATACATCATACCACATATATAATATCACATACGTAATGTCACAAACATCATACCACATACATCATATCACATATATAATATCACATATATCATACCACATACATAATATCAAATACATCATATCACATACATCATGCCACATACATAATATCAAATACATCATATCACATACATCATACCACATACATAATATCAAATACATCATATCACATACATCATACCACATATATAATATCACATACATCATACCACATACGTAATATCAAATACATCATATCACATACATCATGCCACATACATAATATCAAATACATCATATCACATACATCATACCACATACATAATATCAAATACATCATATCACATACATCATACCACATACATATCACATACATCATACCACATATATAATACCACATACATCATATCACATACGTAATGGCACATACATCATACCACATACATCATACCACATACATCATATCACATACATCATATCACATATATAATATCACACACATCGTATCACATACATCATACCACATACATAATATCACATACATCATACCACATATATATCACATACATCATATCACATACGTAATGTCACATACATCATATCACATACATCATACCACATACATATCACATACATCATACCACATATATAATACCACATACATCATATCACATACGTAATGTCACATACATCATACCACATACATCATATCACATTATAATATCACATACATCATACCACATACATAATATCACATACATCATATCACATACATCATACCACATTATAATATCACATACATCATACCACATACATAATATCACATACATCATATCACATACATCATACCACATACATAATATCACATACATCATACCACATACATAATATCACATACATCATATCACATACATCATACCACATACATAATATCACATACATCATACCACATACATAATATCACATACATCATACCACATACATCATATACATCATATCACATATATAATACCACACACATCATATCACATACATCATACCACATACATAATATCACATACATCATACCACATATATAATATCACATACGTAATGTCACATACATCATACCACATACATCATATCACATATATAATATCACATACATCATATCACATACATCATGCCACATACATAATATCAAATACATCATATCACATACATCATATCACATACATAATATCAAATACATCATATCACATACATCATACCACATATATAATATCACACACATCGTATCACATACATCATACCACATACATAATATCACATACATCATACCACATATATAATATCACATACATCATATCACATACGTAATGTCACATACATCATACCACATACATCATATCACATATATAATATCACATACATCATACCACATAGATAATATCAAATACATCATATCACATACATCATACCACATACATCATATCACATATATAATATCACATACATCATACTACATACATAATATCACATACATCATATCACATACGTAATGTCACATACATCATACCACATACATAATATCACATACATCATACCACATATATAATATCATATACATCATATCACATACGTAATGTCACATACATCATACCACATACATCATATCACATTATAATATCACATACATCATACCACATACACAATATCACATACATCATACCACATACATCATATAACATACATCATATCACATATATAATACCACACACATCATATCACATACATCATACCACATACATAATATCACATACATCATACCACATATATAATATCACATACGTAATGTCACATACATCATACCACATATATAATATCATATACATCATATCACATACGTAATGTCACATACATCATACCACATACATCATATCAAATACATCATATCACATACATCATATCACATACATAATATCAAATACATCATATCACATACATCATACCACATATATAATATCACACACATCGTATCACATACATCATACCACATACATAATATCACATACATCATACCACATATATAATATCACATACGTAATGTCACATACATCATACCACATACATCATATCACATATATAATATCACATACATCATATCACATACATCATGCCACATACATAATATCAAATACATCATATCACATACATCATATCACATACATAATATCAAATACATCATATCACATACATCATACCACATATATAATATCACACACATCGTATCACATACATCATACCACATACATAATATCACATACATCATACCACATATATATCACATACATCATATCACATACGTAATGTCACATACATCATACCACATACATCATATCACATATATAATATCACATACATCATACTACATACATAATATCACATACATCATATCACATACGTAATGTCACATACATCATACCACATACATCATATCACATACATCATATCACATATATAATACCACACACATCATATCACATACATCATGCCACATACATCATACAACATACATAATATCACATACATCATAACACATATATAATATCACATACATCATATCACATATGTAATGTCACATACATCATACCACATACATCATATCACATATATAATATCACATACATCATACCACATAGATAATATCAAATACATCATATCACATACATCATACCACATACATCATATCACATATATAATATCACATACATCATACTACATACATAATATCACATACATCATATCACATACGTAATGTCACATACATCATACCACATACATAATATCACATACATCATACCACATACATCATATAACATACATCATATCACATATATAATACTACACACATCATATCACATACATCATACCACATACATAATATCACATACATCATACCACATATATAATATCATATACATCATATCACATACGTAATGTCACATACATCATACCACATACATCATATCACATTATAATATCACATACATCATACCACATACATAATATCACATACATCATACCACATACATCATATAACATACATCATATCACATATATAATACCACACACATCATATCACATACATCATACCACATACATAATATCACATACATCATACCACATATATAATATCACATACGTAATGTCACATACATCATACCACATACATCATATCACATATATAATATCACATACATCATATCACATACATCATGCCACATACATAATATCAAATACATCATATCACATACATCATATCACATACATAATATCAAATACATCATATCACATACATCATACCACATACATATCACATACATCATACCACATATATAATACCACATACATATCACATAAATCATACCACATATATAATACCACATACATCATACCACATACATCATACCACATACATCATATCACATATATAATATCACACACATCATATCACATACATCATACCACATACGTACATAATATCACATACATCATTGCACATACGTAATGTCACATACATCATACCACATACATCATATCACATTATAATATCACATACATCATACAACATACATAATATCACATACATCATACCACATACATCATATAACATACATCATACCACATATATAATATCACATACATCATATCACATACGTAATGTCACATACATCATACCACATACATCATATCACATATATAATATCACATACATCATACCACATACATAATATCACATACATCATACCACATACATCATATAACATACATAATACCACATACATCATATAACATACAAAATACCACATACATCATACCACATACATCATATCACATACATCATACCACATACATCATACCACATACATAATATCACATACATCATACCACATACATCACATCACATACATCATACCACATACATAATATCACATACATCATACCACATGCATCATACCACATACATCATATCACATGCATAATATCACATGCGTCATACCACATATATAATATCACATACATCATACCACATACACAATATCACATGCATAATACCACATACAACATACCACATATATAATATCACATACATAATACCACATACATAATATTACATACATAATACCACATACATAATACCACATACATCATACCACATATATAATATCACATACATAATACCACATACATAATATCACATACATAATACCACATACATAATATCACATGCATAATATCACATACATAACACCACATGCATAACATAACATGCATCATACCACATATATAATATAACATACATCATACCACACACATAATATGACATACATAATATCATATACATCATACCACATATATATAATATCACATGCATAATATCACATACATAATATCACATGCATAATATCACATACATCATACCACATATATAATATCACATACATAATACCACATACATAATATCATATACATCATACCACATATATAATATCACATACATCATACCACTTACACAATATCACATACATAATACCACATACATCATACCACATATATAATATCACATACATAATACCACATACATAATATCACATGCATAATATCACATACATAATATCACATACATAATATCACATACATCATACCACATACATAATATCACATACATCATACCACATACATCATATCACATACATAATATCACATACATCATACCACATACATAAGGTTAAAGGGCTTCAGATCACAACTAATATCCGGCTGTTTTGTGTTGAAGCACAACATCTCTTTGAGTCTGTTTCTAAGATAACAACGAACAAAAAAGCTATTAAGAACTCGCAAATAATAGGGAAAATACTTGGTAATAAAAAAATAAATAAATATATATATATACACTACCGTTCAAAAGTTTGGGATCACCCAAACAATTTTGTGTTTTCCATGAAAAGTCACACTTATTCACCACCATATGTTGTGAAATGAATAGAAAATAGAGTCAAGACATTGACAAGGTTAGAAATAATGATTTGTATTTGAAATAAGATTTTTTTTACATCAAACTTTGCTTTCGTCAAAGAATCCTCCATTTGCAGCAATTACAGCATTGCAGACCTTTGGCATTCTAGCTGTTAATTTGTTGAGGTAATCTGGAGAAATTGCACCCCACGCTTCCAGAAGCAGCTCCCACAAGTTGGATTGGTTGGATGGGCACTTCTTTGAGCAGATTGAGTTTCTGGAGCATCACATTTGTGGGGTCAGTTAAACGCTCAAAATGGCCAGAAAAAGAGACCTTTCATGTGAAACTCGACAGTCTATTCTTGTTCTTAGAAATGAAGGCTATTCCATGCGAGAAATTGCTAAGAAATTGAAGATTTCCTACACCGGTGTGTACTACTCCCTTCAGAGGACAGCACAAACAGGCTCTAACAGGTACTATTTAATGAAGATGCCAGTTGGGGACCTGTGAGGCGTCTGTTTCTCAAACTAGAGACTCTAATGTACTTATCTTCTTGCTCAGTTGTGCAACGCGGCCTCCCACTTCTTTTTCTACTCTGGTTAGAGCCTGTTTGTGCTGTCCTCTGAAGGGAGTAGTACACACCGGTGTAGGAAATCTTCAATTTCTTAGCAATTTCTCGCATGGAATAGCCTTCATTTCTAAGAACAAGAATAGACTGTCGAGTTTCACATGAAAGTTCTCTTTTTCTGGCCATTTTGAGCGTTTAATTGACCCCACAAATGTGATGCTCCAGAAACTCAATCTGCTCAAAGAAGTGCCCATCCAACCAATCCAACTTGTGGGAGCTGCTTCTGGAAGCGTGGGGTGCAATTTCTCCAGATTACCTCAACAAATTAACAGCTAGAATGCCAAAGGTCTGCAATGCTGTAATTGCTGCAAATGGAGGATTCTTTGACGAAAGCAAAGTTTGATGTAAAAAAAATCTTATTTCAAATACAAATCATTATTTCTAACCTTGTCAATGTCTTGACTCTATTTTCTATTCATTTCACAACATATGGTGGTGAATAAGTGTGACTTTTCATGGAAAACACAAAATTGTTTGGGTGATCCCAAACTTTTGAACGGTAGTGTATATATATATATATATATACACACAAGCTTGCATCTTCCTCATACATTCTGGTGTTGACAGTATTGTTTTTTGTTTTAATTTCCTTTTTCTATCTTTTTTCTTTCTTTTAATATATTTGATGTTGACGTTGTCATAGTATTACAGTTAATACGGTAATGTGCACGGCATTGACGGAAACTGTGAGATGCGGCTGTACATGAAAGGGGTTTTACGACAGTAGACTATGCCTGAAGGTCGTGTTGCATACATGTGAGCTGACCTGTTAGCTGAATAAAGTGGACACTTAACCTGCTCCGTTTGACTGGACGTTCCCTGATTTATCACATGGTGTCAGAAGTGAGGCATATATTCACAAAGACAGTGAATTATGGCGAAGTTTAGCCCACCAGAACACTTTAGCTTTGATAAACCGACGGAATGGACTGACTGCAAGAGACACTTCGAGAGATTCAGAATGGCGACCAAGCTCCACAAGGAAGACGGTGAAGTACAAGTTAGTTCTCTCATATATGCGATGGGGAGTGAAGCAGAGAATGTTTCAAGTCTTTCACTTCTGCTGAAGCAGCACACGAGAAGGATTACAGTATAGTCATGGATAAATACAACGAGTACTTTTCCCCTAAACGGAATATAACCACGAGCGAGCCGTTTTCCACCAGCGGGGGCAGCAGCCAGGAGAGGAAGCAGAGCCCTTTATGAGCTGTCAGAGCCCTTTATGAGCTGTCAGAGCCCTTTATGAGCTGTCAGAGCCCTTTATGAGCTGTCAGAGCGCTGCGAGTTCGGGATGAACCGGGAGGAGAATATTCAGGACCGGATCGTGGTGGGGATTCTAGATAAAGAGCAGTCTCGTAAATTGCAACTCATGAATGATCTCACGCCAGCACAAACAATACAGTCAGTGCGTCAGTCAGAGACCGTTAGCATGCAAACTAGCAAGCAAGGGGAAGCTACAAGCGCTGCAGCAGCTGTGCAAGAGCTGCACGCACAGGGCGCGTGGAAGAAAACCCCGAAATGGCAACGTAACGCTAAACAGAAAGGAGGCAAAGACTCCAGAAACACGGAGCGCGGAGGAAAGTGCGGCAGATGTGGGAAAATGCAACACAAAAACCAGGAAAGGTGCCCAGCGTTCAAATCAGCATGCAACAAGTGCAACAAAAATGGACATTGGGGGAGAATGTGTAAGAGCAAATCGGTGAGTGAAGTTACAAACGCTGATGAGCAGAATGCATACTTTCTGGGATCAGTGAATGCAAACTTGAGTGATGAAAAATGGACAGTGCAGCTTCTCATTGGTGCAACACCAGTGGAGTTTAAGATTGATACTGGAGCAGATGCTAGTGTTATGTGTGAAGAGACTTTCAATATGCTAATCCCAGAGAGAGAATTACAGCAGACCAGCATTTCACTATGCAGTCCAGGGGGGTCAATTGAATTGTCAAACATGCACCATGTACAAGGGCAAGTCATACTCATTCCCAGTGTATGCTATCAGAGGGCAGCGTGTCAATAATTTACTCAGCTGTTCCACTGCAGCAGAGATGGGCCTTGTGAAGTGAGTCGAGGAGGTCCATAATGCAGTTGGAGAGCATGGCCCTCTCAAGAGAGAGCCTGTAAAGATACGTTTTAAGGACAATGCCACACCATATGCAGTGCACACAGCGCGCAGGGTCCCAATACCGCTAATGCACAAGGTTAGAGAGCAGCCGCGCCGGATGGAGGAGAATGGCATTATAGAGGAGGTAACAGAGCCGACAGATTGGTGTGCCCCTATGGTGCCCGTTCTAATAAGGTCTGGAAAAGTGCAAATATGCGTGGATCTAAAGAAACTGAATGAACAGTTCAAGAGAGAGAAATTCATCTTAGGGATTTTTCCAGATCCCTTTGCACAGCGACAGTGCCAGGCTGACGATGTTCATCACTCCATTCGGCAGGTACTGTTTCCGACACTCACCGTTTGGAATAATGAACGCACCAGAGATATTTCAAAGAAAAATTACAGACACACTGCATGGCCTACAGGGGGCAGCTGTGTACATGGATGACATAGTCGTGTCAGGGACATGGAAGAACACAACCTTTGGCTTCAGAAAGTCCTGGAGAGAGTTGAGTCCGCTGGACTTAAGCTCAACAAGGAAAAGTGTGTGCTGAGGCAGAAACAGCTTCACTTCCTGGAACATGTGATCGATGCCGCTGGCGTGCGACCAGATCCAGCCAAAGTGGAGGCTATGCGAGAGCTTACCACACCAGAGAATGTGCAGGACCTGAAACGTGTCCTTGAATGGTGAACTATCTCGGTAAATATGTGCCAAACCTATCCACAGTGGGCCAGCCACTGTATGAGCTGCTAAGGTCCAAGACAGCATGGACCTGGGGGCCAACACAACAGACAGCGTTTGAGCGGCTTAAAGAGCTCTTGATGACATCACCTGTGTTGACATTCTGTGACGTCAACAAACCCACCGCAGTCTCAGCTGATACAAGTAACTATGGGATCGATGGCGTGCTACTGCAGCTCCATGGGGAAGACTGGAAGCCAGTAGCATACTGCTCCAGGAGATTGACTGACGCGGAAACCAGATACACATAGATCGAGAAAGAGTGTTTGGCGTGTGTCTGGGCCTGTGAGCGGTTTGAAAAATACCTCTTAGGCCTTGAGAGTTTCAAACTAGTGACAGACCACAGGTCCTTGGTCCCACTAATGAACAGCAAGGACTTAGACAATGTTCCACTATGGTGCCAGAGACTTCTTATGCGGCTCATGAGGTTTAAACCCATAGCTGAGTATGCACCTGGAAAGACACGTTGTGGCAGACACACTGTCAAGGAGCCCTGTGCGCCACATGGAGAACAAGAGGACACACACTCAGATGTGGACTGCTACATCGCAGCTGTCATTGAGAACATGCCTGCTACTCCACAGAAGCTGGCCAGCATCAGAGCAGCCACAGCAGCGGATGAGACGCTACAGCCGGTGATCAGACACATCAGGTCAGGGTGGCCTGAACACGGGAGTAAAGTCCCAGGTAACATAAGAGAGTATTTTCCAGTGAAAAGTGAACTTTCAGAGTATAAGGGAATGGTTACTAGGGGATGCCGAATAGTGATACCTGAGACATTGAGGACAGACATTCTTGATAAGATTCATGATGGACATCAGGGCCTCATAAAATGTCGGCAGAGGGCAAACGCCTCTGTCTGGTGGCCGGGCATTTCCTCACAGATAAAACACAAGTCTCGTCATGTCAGTTTTGCTGTGAGTCAAGAAGAGCACAGCAAAAGGAGCCATTGATCTCTTCTCCGCTCCCTGACAGGCCATGGAAGCGTATAGCTCTGGATCTGTGTGAGTACAACAAACAGAACTATTTAGTTATCTCAGACCACTACTCTAGATACATAGAGATTCTACACATGACAACAACAACCAGTGCTCAAGTCGCTCTGAAGCTAAAAGCAACATGTGCCCAGTACGGCATACCGGGTGTGGTCATGAGTGTCAATGGACCACAGTTCTCGAGCGCCGAGTTTCAAGACCTGGCCCGTGAGCTCGATTTTAAACATATCACCTCAAGCCCGCACAACGCACAAGGAAATGGTCACGCTGAAAGGACCATGCAGACTGCAAAGAGAATCTTGAAACAGAAGGACTCTCTCATTTCACTCATGTGTTACAGGTCGACTACATGCAGCACCACGGGAGCCAGCCCAGCTGAGCTCCTAATGGGCCGGAAGATCAGGATGACGCTTCCTACCCCCGAGAGAAACCTGCAACCTAGATGGCCTAATTTGCAATGGATCAAGCAGAAGGACAAGGCCGAAAAGAAGAAGGAAGCCTTCTATTATAACCAATGTCACGGGGTGAGATCCCTACCTCCACTGTAGCCAGGTGGTCATGGTCTCATCAAGCTGGACCACCACAAATCCTGGACAGCTCCTGCAGTAGTGACCAGTGAGAGTGTCACACCACACTCTTACCTCATCGAGACACAGCAGGGTGGAACGTTCCGGCGTAACCGTCGCCATCTCCAGGCGATGCCTGCTCCAGAGTCAGCTGGGAGCATAGCGCCAGTCTCACCTGTTCGCAAGGATGCCAGTCAAGAGCCCTACGACACAGTTGGACATGGGACTGGTCCACACACCCCCAGTGTCAGCATACATGCTGGTACAGAGAAACTGTCAGACCAGGTCTGGACGGGTCAGTAAACCAGTTGTTAGACTGGACTTGTGAGTGACTGTTCTCACATCTCATGGCCTTTGGGGGGATATACATTTATGAAAATAGGGGGGAAGAAAAGGGTGAACAAAAGAGAAAAAAGAGTTGCAGATGGTAAACTATATAACTAAGGAGTTATTTGGAAATGTCAAAAGAGTTCCAGAGTGTAATCAGTTGTGAAATGTTAAACTGAATGTTGAAGTCTTACTGTTGCTCTCAGTGTGGTAAGTTTTATTGATGCTACAGGGAACAGCACTGTTTACATAATGTTTAACATCATGTTATATCTGTTTACTTTAAAAGGTGAAAGAGAAACTAAAAGGGGAGATGTCATAGTATTACAGTTAATACGGTAATGTGCACGACAGTGACAGAAACTGTGAGATGTGGCTGCACATGAAAGGGGTTTTACGACAGTAGACTTTATGCGTGAAAGTTGTGTTGCATACATGTGAGCTGACCTATTAGCTGAATAAAGTAGACACTTAACCTGCTCCGTTTGACTGGACATTCCCTGATTTATTACAGATGTCTTGTGTATAAACACAAGATGTTAAAGTTGAACAGTTCCCTGTATGTTAAGCTGACTGGTGTATTTTTCTGTATTTTGTGTTGAAACGTGTATTTCTTTGTATAATGTCTTGAAACATATCTTTGTGGCAAGTATTGGGCCAGATGTCCTACTTGCCAAAAGGAATGTGAAGCGGTGCGGTGGCCTCTCGCTTCCTGGTGTAGTGATCGCCGAGGGTCCATCACTTAGCTTGCTACGTAAGCCCTTGCATATGGTTTCCTGTTACATATGCTAGCATATGGCTGCTCCTACGCAACTGTGTCTGCAGCAGCACCTTCTCGTGGTACCTCCTGTTTTCACAAAGCCTGCTGCAGGGGCAACCAGGTTCCCAGTGGTATAACCGGGTGGGTCTATTGGACTCGTTAGCCTTGGTTGGCAGCCAATCGAGGAGAAGGACAACTCTGATTTCAAACCCGGGTAGATAAACCTCGTTAGCCTTGTCAGGCATTTCATCTAGGGGAAGGAAAACTCTGATTTAAAATCTCTGCTGCCTTGCAGGTATACTTGTCTATGGGAAAGGCTGCAGGAAGAAACCCTGAGGAAAAATCTACATCCGTCTCCATTGCCAGTCGTCTCGCTTAGTCTTGCCACTGGTAGTAGATGGTCTCGGAGGAGAGAGTGGAGTTGATGATGCGCAACTCTTCCTCACTTTAAACAAAATAATTGCAGAAGTCATCAGTCATCCATCCATCACCCCATTTTTATTGTCAAAGTCCTGTGGCAATAGGGGCGTGACGAAGCAACAGGTGTGGGTACATAGCCACAAACCTGCACACAGGCGGCTCAGACCATATGGTCGTTCTTCACTGAAAGGAGCAGAAGTGGAGTCTGGCAGCTCTCTGAGCGACTGAGCAGCCCTCTTTAGGACCGCACCGCTCACGTCCATGGCATGAGGAAGGGTCTAGAAAAGGTTACCTAAAATTTGCCTGCTCCACGTCACCCCATCCGGCAAACCGCAGTCAGAGGGGGCCCTATTTTTGCGGTCGAAACAACAGAAAAAAGACGAAAACAACACCTTTGAAAATTGCCACATGGAACTTTCGCACTCTTCTTGACAGGGAAAATGCAGAAAGATCCAAGAGACACACAGCACTTATTACAAATGAACTAAACAGGTACAACACTGACATTGTTGCCTTGAGTGAGGCCAGGCTGGCAGGACAGGGTGAAATTCGTGAAAGAAGCACAGACTACACCTTCTTATGGAGTGGGCGCGGACCTGAGAAATGTAAACCTGGAGTTGGCTTCGCAGTCAAGTCAACTCTCGTAAGCAAAGTGGCCACGCCTCCAAAAGGCGTGAATGATCGCCTAATGATGCTGAGACTCCCCCTTTCTCAGGGGAAGAAATCTGTCACCATTGTCAGTGCCTATGCACAGTGGCGCCCCCAGGGGGTGGCCAGGGGTGGCCATGGCCACCCTGATTCTATCCCTGCCCCCCCCAGCCACGAGTCGCATTATGCAGAATATTTTTCTGATTATGCATAATATGCTTCTATCTGATATTTTACATTAGGTGCTGTTCATGTAAATCAATAATGTATAATTTTCTTAACTCTCATACTGACAGTTTTCCACTAGCCTATACAGTATACTATAACAGCATCATAGAATTCCCGAAATTCAGTCATGGCTTTTGGTTTTGGTGTGCCACCCCAACATTTTCAGTGGCCCCATTTGGCCACCCCTATGAAAAATTTCTGGGGGCGCCACTGCCTATGCACCCACGATGACCAACCCGGACGAGATCAAGGATAATTTCTATGAAGACCTGAATACTGTCATTGCCGACATTCCCAGCGCTGAAAAACTCATCATTCTTGGTGATTTTAATGCAAGAGTTGGCACAGACAGCATCTCTTGGGAAGGAGTGATCGGAAAGCACGGAGTTGGAAGCTTTGTTGCTCTTGCCACCGAAAAGATGCCATGTGGGTATGAAGGTATATACAGTGTATCCCAGCGCTGTCTAGTAGACATATCATCACCGTTCCTCTTCATTGTGCTATTCCACTGCACTTGGTGCCATGGGCTAACTCCACTGAATGGGTATCAGGCTGGAATGAGTTGTCGGAAGCTTTTAAACTTTCCGATGTCGTCCACGATGTGGAAAGTTGCTCCTGCATTCACCATGATGCCTTTCATCTTCACGTTGTCTTGTGGCCTCTCGTTCTTTGTGTGCTTGGCCTTGAAGAGATGGTCTTGGTCGCTATGTTGTTCCTCCTCGACTTTTCTGACACCATCTTTTTCCCCCTTTTTGGGATTCTTGGTGTGTATTATTTTTGCAGTAACTGCACCACACTTTTCGAAAACATTTTCCTGCCTTGTGCCCTTTTATTCCACACTTGTAACACGTCACGTTGGCATCTTCATCTTTTCTGTTGCTAGCGTGCGTCTTGGTGGGGCCTCGGCCTTGTCTTGCACATGTCTTCATCACATTATCTGTAGATCTTGCCGTGTTCATTTTCTCTGCCTCGTCATAGACCCGTAGTCTTCTTTTAAAGTCTGCGAACGTAACGTTATCTTCGTTTTGTGTTATGTGGACGGCTAGTGGCTTAAACGAGTCTGGTAGCCCGCCTAGTATCATGGCTACGACCAGTCCATCACTCATGGTCTCGCCTGCATCTCTCAGAGCCGTAATGAGGTTCTCCGCCCTTATTATGTAGTCCGGAACACTCTCGTTGTCCGCCATGCGTAGCTTGGTCAACGACGTGTATAAAGTTATTATCGGCAGCTTGCTTTTCTCGGAATAATGTTCTTTCAGTATTCTCAGAGCCTTCCTGCCATCATCAGCAGCTTCATGTCTTATCAGCGATAGGCTTTTATCATCTATCAGTCTTATTAGCTCAGCATAGCAATCAGCATTCTTCCCCCTATCTTCAGCTAACTCTTCTTCGCTAGAGCCGGTGGGCTCACGTAAAACGGTCTCTTTTAGCTTCAGAGTATGTAAGCAGCCTTGCTTTTATATTTTATGTATATATTATATTGTTCTTATATTCTTGTTTCCCAAAGGTCATACTTATCATCGGATCCGTCGAAAATAAACTGCGGTGCCAAGACTCCTGTTGCTCTGCTTGCCATTTTGCTAACGTGCTAATTTTATTGTGGCCTACTAGCTTGCTATACTTTTTCTTTGCGAAGCTAGCTTATTAGCTTCATTGGCTAACACATAATGTGTCGCGTAAAACTTCTTCCGAGAATATAAACACATATTAAGAAACTCTGTGATATAAACGCTCACTTATCTCCAAGCTGGTCCACATAGCCTGTAGAAGTTCCGTGTAATACTTCGTGTTAAACTCCTAACGGAATGCTAGCTTGTGTCCAACTCTGCCTGGGCCCATAAGCTGTTGAGCTGGGGTGCGCAATCTTCTTGTTGCGTATGGAGGATAAGCAAAGCTTGACTCGGTTTTCTCTTTAGCCTTTAACGTTAGGCATATTTATTTAGGCAAATACAGCAGGTCTTAGCTCTCTACTACCCACTCTTACAACACACACTGTCGCACACTGAGAACGCGGCGACGTCACATCTGAATGTACCGTAATACAACGAGTAAGGGCGCCATCAAATAACAACACTTAACAGATGGACATCTATCTAACCGCTCATCTGGTGCCCTATTAAAATCTCCACCTATTAAAGTAAATCCTATACCATAAGTTTGCTTATATTACATTACATTACAGTCATTTAGCGGATGCTTTTATCCAAAGTTACTTACAATAAGTGCATTTAACGTAGGAAATCAGGAGAACTACTAGTAATCAGAGGTCATAAGTGCATCTTATCTCTAAACAAGCGCCTAAGAGCAAAACCTGTGCTAAAGTAAAAGTGCAAGAAAGATTTTTTTTTAAATGAGTGAATAAAGTGCTAAGAACAAGTAACAGGGTAGTAGTTCTTGAAGAATTATAAACTTCTTATATTCAGAACTTCTTATATTCAGCAATAATTTCTGTAAGAGCTCCTAATAATATCCTGTTTTGACCAATATTATTATATCCATAGATATTAATCAAAATTGCAAATGACCCCTCTAAATTTATAACCACAACAATCCAATGACCATCCTTATCATTTTGAGTGTTACTACCCCACTCCCCATGGAATCTATAAAAACATATGGCCACACCCCCAGATCGATCACTGCCATGAGAAAAAAGAATTTTGTCTCCCTACTGGTTCTTCCCAAATGTAGTGTCCTCTTCACATGAACGAGTCTCTTGCAAAAACATGCAGTGTGCTTTAAGACCTTTACAAAACAAAAAAAGTAGCCTTGCGTTTTAAATTTTCCTTAAGACCTCTTGCGTTTAACGATAAAAAATAAATCTCTGACTTTAGAGAAAACACATAGAATGAAAAAAATAACGTTTAACCTCACCACACTGTTAGCAACAATGAAAAGAACCAACCTCTTGAAATGTGTCCTCCACTCAGAAGTTCCTCTGAAAAAAAAACAACAAAAAAACATCCATCCCCTTCCATTATTTGTTTAATGTCTTTACCGGTAGGATTACATGTCAATGTCCACTCTGTCAACTAGATCCGTTGTCCATCGATGAATCCAAAGGGTCCGCGATAGTCTGCTTTCTTCCCGGCCTTTCTCGCTTCTTTGTGTCCGAGGCCAAAGTTCTTATCTAGCCTGTTTATCTACCATGGTTCAGTCCTCAGTAAAGCAAACTCCCGCTTTCCTGCATATTTCCGACTCCTTCGTCATTCTCCAAATCCCATCTCTGTGTTGACCTTTGACAAACTGGATAATGACCTGGCGCGTTATCTTCTCCTCCTTTCTCCCCACCCGATGAACAGTGTCTACCATCTCATCCATCTTCTGCGCCCATTGCGGTGCAACTTTCTTGAGTAGGTTAATCACCTCTGTAGTGTATGGAGATACACACGAAAGCACATTTTTTATTTGCAGCAATATGTATTTTATGTTTGACCTCTGACCCTCGATGTCTATTGGTTGTGTATGTTGTATAAATGTACGCGTGCCACTCTTGTGTGCGCCCTTGGAAGAATACAGAGCAAGAGGGTCACTCATGTGTTGTCGTACCTGCTTAACGCAGTCGTTTGTAATGTTCCTACGGTCTAGCAAATAAAAGAGGAAGACCAAGATACACCTTGATCCTTGTATAATTCGGTTATCCTGTAGATACACGACAACCTCCTCCCTTGTGTTTTCATTTACCGTTTCTTTCATTCCTTTTATTCTCAGTTTCCGCCGCCTGCTGTACCTTTCATGTTCGTCCGCTCTTTCTTTAAGACCGCGGTGTTTTCTTTTTCCAGAGCTGCCACTTTCTCTTCTACAGCAGTTACTTTAATTTTGCATTCTTTGAGTTCCGCTGTATTGAGTCCCAATGCTGTAGCCAGGCTACCAGTCACTGTACTATTCTCCTTAATCTTGGTATTGATATATTCCAGCTTCTTTTCTTGTTTATCAAATCTGGTGCCCAGGGTGTTTATTCAGATTCCTCCTTTGGCCTTACCCATTTCCCAATATGGAAGCCCTGTTTGCTTAATGGGGAATCTTCTGGCTCGTCGACACTTCGTTTATCGGGCCCGGCACCAGTACCCATCACGTAGTCATGAAGTAAAAGCGCGTCCGGTTCAATCATCTTTGTTGCTAGCGTCGGTGTTCTTCGTCATATCTTTATCTTTTTTCATAGATTTCACTTCCTTTCCTTTGTTTGGCATTTTTAGACTCGTAATCCCAAACTTATTTAGGGGGGGGGGGGGCTTATATAATACTACTGAGGAACTTTAGCCTACGCTCTAGCAAGTACACCTGCTCAGTCCGCCATCTTGCCGGCCACCCCGGAAGCCAGAAACTTTTCCGGCTAATGCGCCAGGCGCGCAATTCTCATAGGAATGAACAGGCGCCATTTTTAGATCCGGTATCCAGGTCTACTATAATACACCCACGCATGTAGGTTGTACGGGGTGAAACAATAAAAGTTATGTTTACAGTGGCGCACCGTTGTCAAGCCTCGTCCATATAACACATATCAAGCAGTATACTGTAGAGCCGAAGGAACGGAGAAGACCGTAGGTTCACACTTTAGCCGTGTAGGCAACTTTCTTTAATCCACGGTAAATCCGAGAGACAACCAAACCACAGCTCGACTGAGCGGAGGTGGCAAGAATCCTCAGAAAACTGGCTGGACAACCATAACTTAACCCTGCGTTAACCTGCCAGGGCAACCATGACTTAACCCTTAGTTCCTGGGTTGAATTCTGTCCCCAATACGTGTCCACCACATGAGCCCCCCCAGAATTCGCCCTAGTAATCGAAGTCAGGCAGGCGCGGGTGGACGACAGGCCGTCCGCGGCGGCTCCGGATAACAGGGGCCGGAGTGTCTGCGGGAGGCATTGACGCGGGCCTGTGGAGGTCGGCCTGAGGAGCAGAAGAGGCAGCTCGGGCCTCCACGGGGGGAGGAGGCGGAGCCGGGGGACGACCGCGACGAGGAGGTTGGGCTAACTCCAACGGCTGCGTCAAGTCCAGGTGTGCGGGTTTAACTCGGTCCACTGAAACATGCTCGGCCGTGCCCCCAAAATCCACCACCAGGTGCTTAGTTCCCCGTTCCAGGACGCGGAAGGGGCCGTCATAAGGGGGTTGCAGAGGGGGGCGGTGTGCGTCGTGACGGATGAACACGTAGTCCGCTGACTGCAGACCTGGGGGCACCTGGGACACCGGCGCGCCGTGTTGGGCGGTAGGGACGGGTGTGAAAGCTCTGACCCCGTCCAGCAAGGAGGCTCGTTGGTCCACAGCTGACCAGGGACGCGTTGCATTGGGCATGAAATCGCCTGGGACTCGCAGCGGCGTGCCGTACACCAGCTCCGCAGAGGAGGCTTGTAGGTCTTCCTTCGGGGCGGTCCGCAGGCCCAGCATGACCCATGGGAGCTTGTCGACCCAGTTGCAGTCCTTGAGAGTAGCCCGAAGCGCAGCCTTCATGGACCGGTGGAAGCGCTCACATAGGCCGTTCGCCTGAGGGTGGTAGGCGGTAGTGCGATGAAGCTTGACGCCCAGAGCCTCACCCACAGCATTCCATAGCTCTGAGGTAAACTGTGGCCCGCGGTCAGATGAAAGGTCGGAAGGCGTACCGAAACGTGAGACCCATGACCCAATAAAAGCCCGGGCCACATCAGCAGACGTCGTGGATGCCAGGGGAACAGCTTCAGGCCAGCGCGTAGTCCTGTCCACCACAGTGAAGAGGTAGGTGAACCCCTGGGAGGGGGGTAGGGGACCAACCAGGTCGACGTGGACATGGTCAAATCGTCTCTCCGGCACTGCGAAGCGTTCCAGGGGCGCCTTAATGTGGCGGTGTATCTTAGCCCGCTGACAGGCAACACACGAGTCGGCCCACGCTTTCACGTCTCTCTTAAGTCCCTCCCACACAAACTTAGCAGAGGTCAGGCGCACGGATGGCTTACCGCCTGGATGAGAGAGGCCGTGCACAGCTTCAAATACGGGGTGTCTCCAGCTGTGCGGGACGATGGGCCTGGGCTGTCCTGTGGAGACGTCACACAGGAGGGTGACACCTGTGTCGCTGAAAGGAACGTCCTGCAGGCGGAGCCCCGTGTCGGAGGCCCGGAGACGGAGGATGCTCGGGTCCGTGGCCTGGTCAGCGGCCATCTGTGCATAGTCAAGGCCTAGGTGGACCGCTCCAATCACTGCCCTAGAGAGGCAGTCCGGACGTGGGGCGGCATGTTGCGCAGAAACAGCTCCATAAACAGGAAACATGGCTTTTCTTGACCCAGTAGGTTTAACATCCTGCTCATTAGCTCCGATGGTTTGCCATCTCCCAAGCCCTGAATTGCGAAGAGGCGACGTGCTCTCTCCGTTGTTGACAGTTCAAAAGTTTCAAGGAGGAGATGTTTAAGTGCGGCGTATTTACCATCGGCCGGTGGGTCGGTTATGAAACCGCTTATCCTGGAAGCCGTAGCGCCCCCCAGCGCTGCCACTACGTAGTAGTACCTGGTCTCGTCTGCTGTTATGTCTCTGAGCGCGAACTGTGCCTCAGCCTGCGCGAACCATGTAGCCGCGGAAGACTCCCAAAACTCCGGCAGTTTCATTGCAACGGCGTTCGTAGCCATAATGTGTGTGGTTTCAGAAAACTTATCCGAAAACCGACGTCGGGGTCACCAGTGTAGAGCCGAAGGAACGGAGAAGACCGTAGGTTCACACTTTAGCCGTGTAGGCAACTTTCTTTAATCCACGGTAAATCCGAGAGACAACCAAACCACAGCTCGACTGAGCGGAGGTGGCAAGAATCCTCAGAAAACTGGCTGGACAACCATAACTTAACCCTGCGTTAACCTGCCAGGGCAACCATGACTTAACCCTTAGTTCCTGGGTTGAATTCTGTCCCCAATACGTGTCCACCACAATACGATCATTTTGTTCCGCAGTTTTAAGAACGCATTCAAAGCGACATTTCAGAGCAGGAAAACTCATCGCTTTCCGGGCCTTAACCTATAGCCAAAATAACACGTCTTGTAATATTGCAAAATAGACTCATCAGTGATGTTCATTGCTTGAAAAGAAAAGATGCACGACGAACTTTCATCTGGGAAACTAGTCAATACCTTCTCTGTCGAAGTCCACCAATACATGAACAAATTCGTTTTAAATTGATGGCATAGAAAGTGTATTTAACCTAACCGCTGCCTCATGGTGTATAATGTGTTGCATGTAGCTGCGTAGCAACGCCGATACCGGAAACGAGGTTTATTAAACGCCTTGACGTGCTCTGAGCATTGAGCCAACATCTTCGTGCCCCACTGCTCAGTATTGAAAGCGTGTTGAACATGCCCAGTGTTTTCAGCTGCTCACGGTTTAAACGGGCGCTGAGGGGCCCCATGCTCACCAAACCAAGACTAGTAGAAGTACTGACCTTTACGCAACAGTTGCAGGAAGATGTTTGGAGCTATTGCCATATGTAATAAACGCGCAACAATGTTAGATACGAAGAAAAACAAATATGTTACACAGAATTACTGATCAAGTCGTGCAACGTCAATATCTGACCGGGCCAGGCGCCACCGACCCCTAATGCGAGTGGAGTGCGACCCCTAATGCATGCGAGTGTTAACCATATTGAGAGCGCTTCAAGCAGATCTGAAGGATATTGCCCTAAGTTTGGCGCACAATAATGTAACCATCACACGGATGAATAGGCTCGGTGGCCCTTGGCTAACGGGTCGGACCCTTTAGTCGACCGGTTAACGTTGTCGCCCGCGGTGCGGGAAATACGGGTTGGTGTCCTGGCTGTGGACGATTCCCGGGTTGCCCACGTAATGGGAGTGTGTTGCCTGACGCACCTGTGTCTGTCTTCAGACGTAGTGTGTCCACGACCAGGTGGTGTCACCTTCAGGACTGTGTACGCCTCCTCTCTGGCTGGCTTGCTGTCTATGCTATGCATGCACTTTTCACTGATAGTTATGGAGTGGAACTGTGTGTCCTAGAAACACACTAGCGCCCTCCAGTGGAGACAAATAGTCTAAACCTGATTTGTGATTATGTCCAACATGTCTGGTTACAGACGCCGCTACAGACGCACCATGACTACCACCGAGGCGCTGCAGTATTTACAGGCGTTGGACAGCCGCCATTTTAAATTGTTTGGACAATTGAAATAAAGTTGTTAAAATGTTAATTTTGTTGTCAGTTAGTTTCATAACAGACATACTAACATATGTAATGTATTAATATCTAAACTGGGTATTTATCTTGACACTGTAGTGGTTATATACATAATTCCCCTTATTGAGCTCGTAGGAACGTTGGTTTACAGCTGCTGTTTTCTCGGTTCGTGTTTACAGTGACACACTTCCGCTGCGCGGGTTTTTGGTTGTTGTTGTCATGGTGGAAGGAATAAATGGTGCACGTTGTGTAGCCAAAAGAGAAAGTTGTCACGACTCCTGATTGAGCCCCTCTACACTGGTGCCTCACATCCAAGATTTCTCTGCCCACCTGGCTGGGAACGTGATCTTTTCCAAGGTGGACCTCGTCCGTGGATACCACCAGGTGCCCGTCCATCCCGCTAATGTCCCCAAAACGGCTGTGACAACTCCGTTCGGACTGTTCGAGTTCCTGCGCATGCCGTTTGGGCTCAAGAACGCTGCGCAGTCCTTCCAACGCCTCATGGACTCAGTGTTGCGGGACCTGCCTTTACTCTTTGTGTACCTGGATGACATCCTGGTTGCTAGCGCCTCCGTGTCCGACCACTTGTCCCACCTCAGAGCCCTTTTCGAGAGGCTCAGCCTGCACGGGTTGATAGTTAACCCGGCCAAATGCTAGTTTGGTCTGAGCACCATCGACTTCCTGGGCCACCGGGTCACCAAGGCCCTGGCTGACGCGGCGATGCTGGCACACCCTGTGTCTGGAGCGCCCATCGCCATCACGACGGATGCTTCGGCTGTCGGCGCGGTTTACGAGCAGTGGGTGAGCGGCGCGTGGCAGCCGCTTGCCTTCTTCAGCCAGCAGTTGGACCTGAGAGAGCGCAAATACAGCACCTTTGATCGTGAGCTGCTTGGCCTTTTCCTCGCTGTTAGGCACTTTCGTTTCCTACTGGAGGGCCGTCAGTTCACGGCTTTCGTTGATCACAAACCGCTGGTGTTCCTGATGGCCAAGGTGGCAGAGCCGTGGTCAGCCCGCCAGCAGCGACAGTTGGCCTACATCTCAGAGTTTACCACCGACGTGAGGCATGTCGCTGGGAAGTCCAACCCAGTCGCCGACTGTCTCTCCCGGGCCATCGCTGGTGCCGCCCATTTGGGACTCAACTACAGCCAGATGGCGGCTGACTAGGCCGCCGACCCAGGAGTGCAGGCATGCAGGACCGCCGTCACAGGGCTGCAGTTGGAGGATGTGGCTTTCAACGACGCCGGCGCCACGCTCCTGTGCGACGTCTCTACGGGTCAGCCCCGACCCGTCGTTCCGACTGCTTGGAGGCGGCGGGTCTTTGACGCAGTCCATGGCCCGTCTCACCCTGGCAGAAAGCCTTCACAGAGGTTGGTGGCGGCAAAGTTTGTCTGGCATGGACTCAAAAAGGATGTGAGGGACTGGGCTGACACCTGTGTGGAGTGCCAACGCTCCAAAGTTCTCCAGCACGTCAAAGCGCCCCTGATACCTTTCACGGTACCTGAGAGGAGGTTTGACTACATGAATGTGGACCTGGTAGGCCCCCTACCCCCCTCCTATGGTTTCACATACCTGCTCACCATGGTCGACAGGACCACGCGATGGCCAGAGGCGGTCCCACTTTCGTCCACGCCAGCGTTTTCCAGCAGGCGACCCAGGTTCATCAGAACCTGGGTCGCCTGCTTTGGCACCCCATCTGACCTCTCCTCGGACAGAGGGCCGCAATTCATGTCAGCGCTCTGGGAGGAGATCGCCACGGGTTTAGGGGTGAGGCTCCATCACACCACAGCGTATCACCCTCAAGCTAATGGATTGGTCGAGAGGTTCCATCGCTCGATGAAGGCCGCATTGCGGGCTACCCTCAAGGACGACCGCTGGGTCGACAAACTGCCTTGGGTTATGCTTGGGCTCAGGACGGCTCCCAAGGAGGACCTCCAGTCCTCATCCGCCGAACTGGTCTATGGACAGCCACTTCGGGTCCCGGGGGATTTCCTTCTCACCGCCACAGCTCCCTGGTCCGCTAGCTGCCAACGGACTGCGCTGCAGGAGGAAGCCAGGGCTTTTGCACTGGTCCCCACTTCTCAGCATGGCGGCTCTCAGTCCTATGTCCCCACGGAGCTGCGGTCGGCGGAGTATGTTTTCATCCGTCACGACGCGCACCGCGGTCCCCTGCAGCCACCCTACGACGGCCCATTTCGGGTACGGGACACTGGAGATAAGCACTTTGTGGTGGAGGTTGGCAGCAGGCTGGAGCGGGTTTCTGTGGACCGCCTCAAGCCTGCTCACCTGGACTTAGCCCGCCTTGTTGGTCTGGCCCCGCCCCCACGGCGGGGGCGCCCCCCGGCTCTGCCCCCCTCCCCCGGCGAGCCGCCCCCTGCTTCCCCAGCCCCTCCCTTTCCCCGGTCCAGCTGTGAGGACTCTGCTGCTTTGCCTGCGGTTAACCAGCCCCCAGCTCCTGTTCAGCGGAGCCGTTGGGGCAGAGAGATCCGCCCCCCTCGCCACACTGACTTTTCCTATTAAGGCGAATTCTGGGGGGACGTGTGTAGTGGTTATGGGGGTACGTCATTCCCCTTATTGAGCTGGTAGGAACGTTGGTTTACAGCTGCTGTTTTCTCGGTTCATGTGTGTCCGCTACGCGGGTTTTTGTTGTTGTTGTTATGGTGAAGGAATAAATGGTGCACGTTGTGTAGCCGCAAGAGGAAGTTGTCACGACTCCTGATTGAGCTCCTCTACAACACAATATAGAGTTTAAAACCCGGCGATCATTTTGACCGTCCATGGTCGTTTTAGGTCGGAGTGAAATCCCGGTCGCTGTCGTGTTAAAGTAATGAGTACACACCTGACTCATAAGTCAGCCTCAGAAATGTCAGAGATGCACGGCCGTCGCAACTTACTCCATGCATTTACATCCACACCGTAGTGCTGACAAGTGTTGTTGTCTCAGCTGTAGTTGAAAGTAAATACACATCACAACGTTTTTGTTCAAACAGTGAAATTGTTTTGTTTTGTTTTTTTGTTTTTTGTAATTGCCTAAGGCACACAGACTCGCGTCTATTGTCTGTGCTGCACTGCCCCCTGGCACTGAATAGGACATCCTGTTGTCAGTGGGCCATGCCAGCCTGCGCCCATGTGTATGAGCTGGAGGTGTGCGCTTGCATCACTGCTGCCGTTATGTAGTCCTGGAAGCAGGTTTTACTGGTTTCATAGGATGCTTCTGGCTACATAAACAAGAACCATGCATGCAGAGGCCTTAATATACTCACCTTTGAAACCTTTTTTTTTAACTTTGTAATGAGTCTCAGAGATGGTGAGTACCCAGGGGAGGGGCAGTGAGGGATAGCTGTACATCATCCATCCATCCAGTCCTTCCATCATCCAAACCGCTTATCCTGCTCTCAGGGTCGCAGGGATGCTGGAGCCTGTCCCAGCAGTCATTGGGTGGCAGGTGGGGAGACACCCTGGACAGGCCGCCAGGCCATCACAGGGCCGGCACACACACACACACACACACACACACACACACACACACACACACACACACACACACACACACACACACACACACACACACACACACACACACACACACACACACACACACACACACCTAGGGACAATGTAGTATGGCAGAGTCACCTGACCTCCATGTCTTTGGACTGTGGGAGGAAAAAGGAGCCCCTGGAGGAAACCCATGCAGACTCGGGCAGAACATGCAAACTCCACACAGAGGACCACCCCCAACGTTGGACTACCCCGGGGCTCAAACCCAGGACCTTCTTGCTGTGAGGCGACCCCGCTAACCACTGCGTGTATCTGAGCAGTGTATCCCAAACTCCAGAAGAACAAACCTAGTAAGCGTTGTGCACTCAGGCATATTAACCTTGAACCACTTCAGCACTGGAAACAACAATTTTGTCCTCAGTATATTTGCAGCTTGATTATTTTGCTTGATCATGTGGTCTTAATCTCCCAAAATGCTTTGGAAGACATAACCTTCCAGGATATGAGTTGTTTGTCGTCAGTTTTCTTGAGGGAAATGTGGAATTGGAAGTATGTTCCTCTAGCTTAACATGCAGGGGGTCATCTTTTGGCAATGAACAGTTCAACCCTATTTTAGTTACTGATCATTCTTGATGGACTCGTTGGTCAGCCATCAGAACCCCCACCCTCCACCCTACTCTGCCCTGCAGTGGATGAGCATTGGGGTCAAGGTTCAAGAGTTTAACTTGTCACATACATAGCAATACTCCATGTACAACATGTAGTGAAATGCCTTTTCTGGTAGATTTCCAGACGTATTATAGAATAAAATATAAATGTACAAGATAAAAACATATAAAATATAAGATAAAAGCTATGAGGATATAGAGCATTAGAAAAGATATTTATACTGCAAACAGAAAGCTGTACACAAAAACAAATTCAAAAAGACAAGTAGGTACAGAGCAAAACAAACCAAAAAAATGAAGTGTGCAATAGAAATGTACAAGGTGCCTGAGTGGAAAGAGGGAGAGAGAGACTGTGTGTGTGTGAGTGTGTCCAGTGTGCTGATTGCTCTTATTGTGACTGATTAACAGTCTTATTGCCAGGGGGTAGAAGCTCTTTCTGTGCAGGCTTTGAGGCTACAGAGGCGTTTTCCTGACCTCCATAGCCTAAACAGTCTGTTGCAAGGGTGGCTGGAGTCCCTGCAAAGCCCAAGAGCTGTAGTCTTGCACTGCCTGGTAAAGGATGTCTTGCAGTGCAAGGAGGGAAGTGTTGGTGACACGCTCTGCCGGACGAATCACTCACTGTAGCAATTTGTGGTCCTGGGCAGGACCGCTGCCATACCAGGCAGTGATGCTCCCAGTCAGGACACTCTCGATGGCTCCAGAGTAGAAAGTATTTTGGATATGAGGAGGGACATTGGACTTCTTGAGCTGCCTGAAGTGTTAAAGCCACTGTGTAAAACATACACATACACATAAGGTCCTCTGTGATGTGCATCCCGACGTATTTAAAGCGGTTGACTCTCTCCACAGGGGTCATGCTGGGCATGAGGGGGGCATAGCTCCACTGCCAAAACTTCCTGAAGTTCATGACCATCTCCTTAGTCTTACTAACCTTCAGGGATAAGTGGTTGGCCCGGCACTCAGCACCAGATTATCCACCTCATCCAGGTGGTCACTCGTCATTTTTGATGGTCAGTCCCACCATGACTGTGCCATCAACAAACTGGACTATGGAGCTGGAGTTGTGCTTGGCTGTGCAGTCATGGGTGTAGAGAGAATACCGCAGGGTGCTCAGGATACACCCTTGGGGGGGGGGGGCGTGTTAAGTGTGAGAGTGTTTTAGATGGTGCCACCCACTCTTACCACCTGTGGTCTCCCAGTGGGAAAATCAGGGACCCAGTTACAGATGGAAGTGCTGAGGCCCAGCTCATGGAGCTTAGAAGACAGAATGTGAGGGACTATGGTGTTAAAAGCTGAGCTATAGTCTATGAACAGCAGTGTAACATAGTTCCCATGCCAACTCTCCGGGTGGGATATTGTGGCGTGTAGTTCCTGTGATATGGAGTCAGCGGTTGCGCTGTTGACACGGTAAGCAAACTGTAGAGAGTCAAGGGTCCTGGGGAGAGAAGAGCAGATGTGGTCCTTGATGAGCCTCACGAAGGAATTTATCACTACTGAAGTCAAAGCTACGGGGTGGTAGTCATTCAATTATGAGTTACAGAAGAACATATGCAAGTCATTTTATGTAAAACAGTGTATGGGATGTATTAATGTTATAATGTTGGCTCTAGCAATGTGTGGTCACATTTGCAAAGTCAACATCATGTAACAAAAGAGCTCAAACAAATCAATGCCATAAGCAACTCCGGTCACCACAGAGTGCTTTCTGTGCCCTCTGAGTACTTCCTTGGACTTGCGTTTCATCTGTATGTTTACACGCACAGCCTCTGCAACCTCATGTATTGCTCCAGCATTTTACAAAGTTTACATCTTCTAATCTGTGTTTATTAACCAAACAGACAATCTTCAGAAAAGTCCCATCAGTTTGGAAAACGGGACAAGCTGCCCCGCCAGGTTGACAACAGTTTGCTGTGTAATGAAATACAGTACTTTTAGCTGAATTATCACTGATTTTTTTTTAACTACACTTTGGATACAAAACACTGAGCAAAACAGCTTCCACTATCAAAGCGTTCTATGCCTGTCTCAAATCTACAAGTACTGGCTGGTCATTAAGAGCCCAGGACTTCTGCAGCCCTGGTTGGCGGCTTTCCCATGCCGGGCTCCGCTGTGGAGGTAAGCACTTCCCACCGGCCGGGCCAGCCGCCAGCTAAACAGATGTGATGCCAGCAGGCCTGCTTGAGTCAGCCTCTGTGATGGAGGTGAATTAACTCAAGTGGCATGACTGTGTATACTGTACAGGGCCTAAATAATGGGAGTGTAACGGTAATGTGGTTATTGGAATCAGGTTTTTGTTAGTTTCAACTCCTTGCTGCCCCCCCCTAACTTTTTCTGAGTTCAGTTCTCTCCGTCTTTACATCTGCTCTTGTTTGTTTTGTTTTGTTTTTTTTCTGTTTTATTCTCTTATACTCATTTTTTAACAGAAACCCGACTACGAGCTGATCTTTCAATAAGGTGGGGTAGCTTAAGTGGAGAATGTCAGCTGCCAACAGAAATGAGTGTCTAAGATGTAGCATTATGCACTTCAACCGTTTATCATTTTCTCATAAATGCTGAGGATATTACTCTGTCATTAAGGACGGTTGGCAAAACCAGCCCGTGTGCGAGGGCCGGATGAGTTTGCTCAAGTTGACAGCAGCTGGCAAATGAAGGTTGTACGTTCTAAATCTTGTCATCCCACTGGTTTAATCAGTTCCATGTGACAATAATCATGTAAGAAGCTGCCAGTAAAATTAGGAATTGATTTTCTGATAATCAGCATGCATATCTACTTGCTGAAAAGTATTTATTTTCCATCCAGCTCAAAGGCGGTGTCCTGGAACTCATCCCAAATAGTAATTTTACTTTCCAAGACAAGGTTTTAGAAGTCATTGTACCATAGTAGTTTTGAGGGTTGCAGCCAAAAATTGCATTCATTCAAAGGGTGGTTCCCATTTCACACAGTGTGTCACCCGCCGTGGTATTAAGTATGTTCACCATGATGACACCATGTGAAATGAAATGAGCATTTGTGCTCAAGTGCGCTAGGCAGCACAACCTTGGCTACTTCTACTTGACCCAAAAAATGAAACTTGAAAACTGGGAAAAGTGAAATCTGCATTCGTACCATTTTAAAATACACTGTTTTTCTTTGCAATTTGGATGCACTCATATGTATCTAATGGTATATTGAAACAGATACAGTTCATGAAGTAATTGTGATATGTAAATGTAGTGAAATTCCACTTTGTGTCAGGCCATTTAATGTTTTCATGTCTCTTTTTTTATCTTAACAGCACATAGTTGCCTTTTCTCTCTTCTGTGTTTGACTACAGGCACTTCTCTCCTAAGTTTTGTCATTGAAAAATTCTAAACTACATTAAAAATAAGTTGCTAATAAAGCAGGTTTACCAGTTAGCTGGACTGCTGTTTGTGCCACCCAGAGCAACTTGTTTAAACAGTCTGCAGTCAAGATAAGGTGTACAGTAGAAATCATTTCATAAATAACACCACTGTTCTTTGATAATGACCACTAATATGCCTTTCATGTAAACAATGGTGATCCACGTCCCTGTCCTTTAGAAGGCAACTCAAAACAAATATTGTACCAGTAATCCCACATCACTGTCTTGCACTTTATACCAGGAGTGAATTTAGCTGACATATTTATGACGATCCTTTTAAAATTACACCCGACCAATCTTTGTTCTGTGAACTGAACATCTCCTTTGTGAATTGAGCTAAGTATCACTCAACTTCTTTATTGTCACGGCTAAAGAGTATTTACATCACATGTGATGAGGGAAAAAGGAAACATAAAAAACAAACAAACAAAAAAACTGTTGAGGGATTGCCCAGCCCATAGGTTAAGTGTGTTACTTTCATACTATGCTAAATATTCTGGTGAAAACCACATCTCTAACCTGGACCATGCTCATTTTGTGATGTCCCTTTTAACTGATTTGTTTGTAGACTCACCTTTGACCAGTTGACCCCTGTATTTACTGATGTATTTACTGATGTATCTCATGATGTATTTCATTATGTATCTCATGATGTACTTACTGATGTATCTCATGGGTCACTAAAGGGATACAGCATGATTCTCATCTTAATAAGATGTGTTTGAAGAACAGTGTAACAACACTATAATGCTTGAAAGATGAAGAAAGAACAAGAACAATGTAAAGAACATTATGGCGTCGCCTTTACGTTACCAAATTGCACACATTCATGCAAACTGGTCCAAAATTCTAATCAAGAGTGAGTATAAATTAAATCAAAACTCAAATGAACTTGCCAGCTTGATAACATGAACTGCATTTCAAGTATCAAATTAACATACATACACTATATGTACAAAAGTATTGGGACACACCTCTTAATCACTGAATTCAGGTGTTTCATTCAGACCCATTGCCACAGGTGTATAAAATCCAGCAGCTAGCCATGCAGTCTGCATTTACAAACACTTGTGAAAGAATGGGTCGTTCTGAAGAGCTCAGTGAATTCAAGCTTGGTACTGTCATAGGATGCCACCTTTGCAATAAGTCAGTTCATGAAATTTCTTCCCTGCTGGATATTCCACGATCAGCTGTACGTGGTATAACTGAAAAGTGGAAGTGTTTAGGAACCACAGCAACTCAGCCACGAAGTGGCTGACCACGTAAAGTCACACAGCGGGGTCAATGAGTGCTGAGGCCCATAGTGCGTAAAAATTGCCAATGCTCTGTTGACTCAATAACTGCAGAGTTCCAAACTTCCTCTGGCATTAACATCAGCACAAAAACTGTGTGCCGGGAGCTTCATGGAATGGACTTCCATGGCCGAGCAGCTGCATGCAAGCCTTACATCACCAAACACAATGCCAAGCGTCAGATGGAGTGGTATAAAGCACGCTGCCACTGGACTCTGGAGCAGTGGAAACATGTTCTGTGAAGTGATGAATCACACTTCTCTGTCTGGCAGTCTGATGGACGAGTCTGGGTTTGGTGGATGCCAGGAGAACGTTACCTGCCTAACTGCATTGTGCCAACTGTAAAGTTTGGTGGAGGAGAGATAATGGTATGGGGTTGTTTTGCAGGGGTTGGGCTAGGCCCCTTAGTTCCAGTGAAGGTAAACCTCAATGCTTCAGCATACCAAGACATTTTGGACAATTATATAATTCCAACTTTGTGGGAACAGTTTGGGGAGGGCCCTTTTCTGTTCCAGCTTGACTGTGCCCCAGTGCACAAAGCAAGGTCAATTGAGACATGGTTGGGTGAGATTGGTGTGGAAGAACTTGACTGGCCTGCACAGAGCCCTGACCTCAACCCCATCGATCACCTTTGGGATGAACTAGAACGGAGATTGCGAGCCAGGTCTTCCCGTCCAACATCGGTGCCTGACCTCACAAATGCTCTTCTGGATGAATGGGCAAAAATTCCCACAGACACACTCCAAAATCTTGTGGAAGGCCTTCCCAGAAGAGTGAAAGCTGTTATAGCTGCGGGGGGGCAACTCCATATTAATGCCCATGGATTTAAAATGGGATATCATAAAAGCTCCTGTAGGTGTAATGGCCAGGTGCCCCAATACTTTTGTACATATAGTGTATATTATTGGACTTTGTATTCCACAGCCAAGTGTGGAATACTTGATAGGCTGCCCAAGATGTAAAAAATTCACACGTAAAACGTGCTTAAGGTTGTGTGGCAACACTGAATTAAACTCAGACCAACTATAATTCTGAACTTTTATTACGGAGTTGGACAATGCATGTGAAGTCATTCAGCCCACATGGTAACACACACTTCTTAACGTCACTATGTCCTTAATCTAATCCACAGGTGACTTCTAGTGGAGAATTCAACAGGGTCATTCTTAACAGAATGGTCCTAACAGTAATGCAATCCGTCTAATGAAATAGAAACCTGTAATCAGTCTAGTATAATCTAATCAATAGTCAGGATTAACAAAGATGATTTTAGCATATGAACATTCAAACCAGTCAAAAATTGTAGTGGACTAAGAACAGCAATGACGTGTTCGATAACAACGGTCATATCTGCATTTATATATCATAGAACCGAGTCCATACCCTACAAATTCTAACTGGACATTGGGCTACTGCAGGTTCTGTAGTGTCAGAAACCAACAGTGGTGGCTTGCTCGAGTCATCATTCCCTCCCAGCCACAATGCAGCTGCCAGGTGAGATGCATTCCAGTACTGTATGGGCCTCTTTTTCCCTCAACCTTGAGAGGTTTTACAAACTTGGACTGAGTCTTTGGAAGAATACCCAGCATCTTCACTCAGACATATGACTTGCACAGGGAAGAAAGATGCTTTGCCCTACGTTTTTTTTTTTTGTCTGTGTACTCCTTACTTTTCACCTGTTTTACTCTCACTCTTGAGTTGATCTCCTGAGGTGAGGGTGGTTTGCACGTAGTTGGGAGTTGAAAACCAGTGACATGGATTTTGGTATTCATTGGTCTGCCATGCAGCAGTTCAGCTGAAGAGCACTGGGTTGTGGAGTGCTGGGCTGCACGGTATACTTGCAGAAAGTCCTTAGGAAATTCCTTTCACCCCTTATGTTCCAGCGAGGCAGACTGAAGGCTGTCCTTCAAACTGCGTAAAATATTTGCCACATCAAATATACAGATCATAACTCAGATTTCCATGATCGGTCAAGGCCCGGGTTACCAACAACCGCCACCGTTACTGTTGGCCAGCAGGGTGCCGGTGTCAGGGTCTGTCATGTGTCAGTTTCCCGTTTTATTTTGATAGTCTTGTCTCTGTGTTCACGTCCTGTTCCCCATGTGATTACCTGTCCCGGCCCTTATGTGTTTCACCTGTGCCTCTCTATCCCGTCACTCCTGTGTGTATTTAACCAGTGCTCCCCTGTGCATCAGTGCCAGATTGTCTCTTCTGCTAGAGCATCATTCCAGCGTTTCATGTTAGAGAGTTTCCCCGTGTCCGACTGTTTCGTTCCTGGTTTCCGAGTCTCCGTCTCCTGTTTTGGTACCGTCGCCTGTTTGTTAGTCCAACTGGTTCTTGAAGTCTTCTGCCTGCCGATTTTGTACCTCTGCCTGTCTGATTGCCTTTCTGGATTTTGACCCTTGGACCAAATTAAAGACCCTGAGAACTGGTTACTGTCTGCCTGCCTGCATTTGTGTCCGCCAGTCTCTGTGTTCATGACAGCAGGTCGAAACTCTTATTGTTGGGCGAAGGAGCGGGGGAAGGCATGTCCAGAGGCAGCGGGAGAGGAGGAAGGGTGGAAGTGAGAGTCGGACCTTTGAATGTTAGCACTATGACTGGTAAAGGAGACAGCTAGCTGATATGATGGAAAGAAGAAAGGTAGGTATACTGTATGTGCAAGAGACCAGGTGGAAGGGGAGTAAAGGTGTGTGGAAGGGAGGTATACACTGGAGAGAAAGGGAATGAAAGTCAGTATGAGCAAGATGGAATAAATGTGTCAATGAGAGGGAGGACAGTGGAATGGTGAGGATGCAAGGAGTAGAGGTGATGAAGGTGTATGAGTTTAAATACTTGGGGTCAACTGTCCAAAGTAATGGGGAGTGCAGAAGAGAGGTGAAGACAAGAGTGCAGGCAGGGTGGAGTGGGTGGAGATGAATGTCAGGAGTGATTTGTGACAGAAGCATACCAGCAAGAGTTAAAGGGAAGGTTTACAAGACCACCTTGCTGTGAGGCGACTGTGCTAACCACTGCATAACCGTGCCACCAAAGTATCAGGTTCAAAGTCTCAGCCATGACTCTGATAAAAAATAAATAATAATAATACCAATCAAGATAGTGGTGCAATAACAACCAACTATTCATTTTTGGCTGTGACTTCTGAACTGTAAGTCCTCCCATCCATTATCCAAGCTGTTTATCCCAACTGGGATCACGGGATGCTGCCTATCCCTTCAGTCATTGGGTGGCAGGCGGTGAGCCACCCTGGACAGGCCGCCAGTCCATCACAGAGTGCGTTTAGCACATCCATGAACTGTCTACTACTACTTTCGGCTGCTCCCGTTAGGGGTCGCCACAGCGGATCATCCGTTTCCATTTCTTCCTGTCTTCTGCGTCTTCCTCTGTCACACCAGCCACCTGCATGTCTTCCCTCACCACATCCATAAACCTCCTCTTTGGCCTTCCTCTTCTCCTCTTCCCTGGCAGCTCCATATTCAGCATCCTTCTCCCAATATACTCAGCATCTCTCCTCCACACATGTCCAAGCCATCTCAATCTTGCCTCTCTTGCTTTGTCTCCAAACCGTCCAACCTGAGCGGTCCCTCTAATATAATCGTTCCTAATCCTGTCCTTCTTCGTTACTCCCAGTGAAAATCTTAGCATCTTCAACTCTGCCACCTCCAGCTCCACCTCCTGTCTTTTCGTCAGTGCCACTGTCTCCAAACCATATAACATAGCTGGTCTCACAACCATCTTGTAAACTTTCCCTTTAACTCTTGCTGGTACCCTTCTGTCGCAAATCACTCCTGACACACTTCTCCACCCACTCCAACCTGCCTGCACTCTCTTTTTCACCTCTCTACTGCACTCCCCGTTACTTTGGACAGTTGACCCCAAGTATTTAAACTCAGATGCCTTTGTCACCTCCACTCCTTGCATCCTGATCATTCCACTGTCCTCTCTCTCATTCACGCATAGGTATTCCGTCTTGCTCCTACTGACTCTCATTCCTCTTCTCTCTAGTGCATACCTCCACCTCTCCAGGCTCTCCTCAACCTGCACCCTACTCTCGCTACAGATCACAATGTCATCCGCGAACATCATCGTCCATGGAGACTCCTGCCTGATCTTGTCCGTCAACCTGTCCATCACCATTGCAAACAAGAAAGGGCTAAGAGCCGATCCTTGATGTAATCCCACCTCCACCTTGAACCCATCTGTCATTCCAACCGCACACCTCACCATTGTCACACTTCCCTCATACGTATCCTGCACCACTCCTACATACTTCTCTGCAACTCCTGACTTCCTCATACAATACCACACCTCCTCTCTCGGCACTCTGTCATAAGCTTTCTCTAAATCTACAAAGACACAATGCAACTCTTTCTGGCCTTCTCTATACTTCTCAATCAACATTCTCAAAGCAAACATCGCATCTGTGGTGCTCTTTCGTGGCATGAAACCATACTGCTGCTCGCTGATCGTCACCTCTCCTCTTAACCTAGCTTCTATTACTCTTTCCCAAATCTTCATGCTGTGGCTGATCAACTTTATACCTCTGTAGTTGTTACAGTTCTGCACATCGCCATTGTTCTTGAAAATCGGTACCAGTATGCTTCTTCTCCACTCCTCAGGCATCCTCTCACTTTCCAGGATTGTGTTAAACAATCTAGTTAGAAACTCCACTGCCATCTCTCCTAAACATCTCCATGCCTCCACAGGTATGTCATCAGGACCAACTGCCTTTCCATTCTTCATCCTCTTCATAGCTGCCCTCACTTCCTCCTTGCTTAACCCAGCCACTGAGGATGCACAAGCCAGTGCATCCTTAGTGCCGGTCCCAAGCCCGGACAAATGGGGAGGGTTGCGTCAGGAAGGGCATCCGGCGTAAAATCTTTGCCAAATATAATATCCATGAACTGTAAGTAATCAAAATATTTTTTTTTACTTTCCTTGCAATCATTTGGTCATACTGAGTCCTTTTTACCTAGATTGTTTAACACAATCTTAGAGAGTGAGAGGATGTCTGAGGAGTAGAGGAGAAGCATACTGGTACCGATTTTCAAGAACAAGGGCGATGAACTGTAGCAACTACAGAGGTATAAAGTTGATCAGCCACAGCATGAAGACATGGGGAAGAGTGATAAAAGAGTAATAGATTAGAGGAAGTCAGGAGTTGCAGAGAAGTATGTGGGAGTGGTGCAGGATATGTATGAGGGAAGTGTGACAGTGGTGAGGTGTGCGGTTGAAATTACAGATGGGTTCAAGGTGGAGGTGGGATTACATCAAGAATCGGCTGTGAGCCTTTTCATGTTTGCAAAGGTGAATGGACGAGATCAGGCAGGAGTGTACGTGGACTATGATGTTTGCGGATGACATTGTGATCTGTAGTGAGAGTTGGGTGCACGTTGAGGAGAGCCTGGAGAGGTGGAGGTATGCACTGGAAAGAAGAGAATTGAAAGTCAGTAGGAGCAAGACGGAATAAATATGCATGAATGAGATGGAGGAGAGTGGAATGGTGAGGATGCAGGAAGTAGAGGTGACAAAGCCATATGAGTTTAAATACTTGGGGTCAACTGTAGAAAGTAACAGGGAGTGCAGAAGCGAGGTGAGGAAGAGAGTGCAGGCTGGATGGAGTGGGTGGAGAAGAGTGTCAGGAGTGATTTGTGACAGAAGGGTACCAGCAAGAGTTAAAGGGAAGGTTCACAAAATGGTAGTGAGACCAACTATGTTATATGGTTTGGAGACAGTGGCACTGACGAAAAGACAGGAGGTGGAGCTGGAGGTGGCAGAGTTGAAGATGATAAGATTTTCATTGGGAGTGATGAAGAAGGGCAGGATTAGGAACGAGTATATTAGAGGGACAGCTCAGGTTGGACGGTTTGGAGACAAAGCAAGAGAGGCAAGATGGAGATGGTTTGGACATGTGTGGAGGAGAGATGCTGAGTATATTGGGAGAAGGATGCTGAATATGGAGCTGCCAGGGAAGAGGAGAAGAGGAAGGCCAAAGAGGAGGTTCATGGATGTGGTGAGGGAGGACATGCAGGTGGCTGGTGTGACAGAGGAAGATGCAGAGGACAGGAAGAGATGGAAATGGATGATCCACTGTGGCGCCCCCTAACGGGAGCAGCGAGTCCAATGCACGTAATGGCGTCCATTTCTGTCTGGCCAGATTTTATGACATTTTGAACTTGTCCAAAACAGTTTTTTGCTTCTCCTTCAAGGGTGTTCATCCTATTCATATAAAACATGGTGTGTGCCATTAACGGGCTGCCTGCCACAAAACTACTTTACACGGGTGCACATAACGTCTTTGGTCTGGTTCTCAAGGGAGCACCTGGGGATGTTGCTTTGTACTCAGTCTTTACGCGGCACGGTTATCCTACAAGCTGTCATCATCACTATCCTCCTGACTGCTGTCCTCGCTGTCTTCCTTGCTTTCAGACATTGCAGATGAAGACGTAGGCCTACTTTTTTCTCCCTGGTTGAGTCTGCGATTAGCTGTTTGCATCCATAAGTCAACAGCTGGCTTCAGGTCAGAAGTCTCTGTTGTCATCTTAGACAAGTGGATGTGCATCAGGGATGAGAGGCGAGAGTCTGACAGGCGGGATCTGTACTTGCTTTTTATTATATTGAGATGTGAAATTCCCCTCTCACATGCAGCACTGCTCAAGGGCAGTGTAAGGGACAACAGAAGGACTTTATGAATGAATGTTGGAGTAACTATCTGGATTACTTATCTTCACTGTGTTGACCAAGTCATACACAGAGGAGGCTGCCAAACGTTCTCCTGCTTGCTTTACATTCATCCATTCTCTTACAGTGGAGTCTCTGTCAACAGGCAAGCTGGCCTCCTACTTCTGGAGGATGTTAATATGGAGGATGTTAATAAGTGTTGTGTTGTGGCGGTTTAAAAATTGAACACATGACTTACGGGATTCATATTTGCTTTCAAGCCCATGAACTAGACCTCTCAGTACATCAGCTTTGTCCCTGTCAGCAGCAGCATTTGAAACAGTCTCTTTCCTGTACTTGCCTTCACTGTCAAGCAGTAGTGTCAGCTGTCCAGAGCTACCATGAGCTCATCTTTACATTCACCAGTAGTCAGTTTATCTTGCTGGAACTTGAGGGAGGTGAACTGTAAAATGTTTCCAGGGTCCAGCATGTTGGCTAGGAAACACTGAAAACCCACTGTGCAGATATGTTTTAGGTCACTGTCATCACTTGTAGCCACTTGAATAGCAGGTAACAGCCGCCATATTTCCAACAGAGTCTCTTGCCTCCATGCAGACCATCTGATGTTGTGGAACTTTCCTATTTTCACAAAGGCAACGCCATTCTCATCACATATCTTCTTTAGTTGTTCTGTTCTTTTTGCGCCCCCTCTCCGTAAATAAATGCGCAGCAACTTGACAATGGAGGGATTAAATGTCTCACAGTATGGTACCATGCAATCAGCTGACTTTGTGCAGTTCTCCAGAGTGTGGGCAATACACAAAATATGCACAACGGAGTCCCCAATTGTCAACATCTGACACAATTTGGGAACGACCCCATTGTAAACTCCAACATTGACCGCTGCTCTGTCTGTTTACACCGAGACTAACTTCCTCTTCCACTGAGCCCCTAAACCACAATTATGGAAGAGCTGCTCCAGTCCATTCACTAGTATGTCCTGTGCCGCTCGGTTCACACCCAAATTAATTAATCCAAGGAAATCTGAGGTAAGCGCTCCATACCTAGACACGACACAACGTACACAATGTCCTGCTCCACTTGTGTTATGTCTTCTGATCCATCAAAGAGCATGCCCCAAATTTAGCTTCCATTTTTCACTCAGTTCTAAACTGATTGTCTGTGTGACGCTCTGCATGATGCGGGTCCCCCCTTCTCTTGAATGATGTGCACCCCCGACATTGACTCCAAGCCTCTTGAAAAGTGCAATATCTCCCTCATATGAACGCATTGGGCATGCATGTTTAACTTTGTGTAAGACCAACAGAAAAACATTACACGGTGCTTGACACTGTTCTTCATTCAGTTTGCCCTGCAACGTGTCGAGAGGGCGAGTGGATTTCTGATCCTGGCTGCACATGTTATCAATAGTTTGCACTCTGTTCATGTGCTCTTTACTCTTCTCGTGCTTTTCAAAAGCTGGATGACTGACTTTTTTTTTTGTCCCTATATAAAAGGCGCCACTTTTATCCGCAAGATTGGGATTTCCACGGCGTGTTTTGCACCACATCTCTGTGCGGTCGTCATATGTTTGCAGACACTTTTCCGCGAATACACATTTTTATGTACAGGTTCAATCTGGCATTTCTTTGGAGGTGAAGTAATGACTTACTGCAGCTTGCTTCTTGGACATTTTGATGAATGGACGAAAATCCTAAAACCAGAGAAGAAACTGTAACGTTAAGCTAGTTGTAACTTAAGCTATTTGCTGGAGCAACCGTTAGCCTTGCTAACTTGGAAAAAGCCGCATCTACTTAATCAAGAACGAAGGCTAAAAGTTGCACGATGAACAACTGAATATTAAAATTGACAGGTATCATAATGACTTTCTTACCGGTGGTCCTTGGAGACAATCCTGTTGTTTCAGTAAGTAACCGTGTCCCAAAAATGGTGGTACGCAAAAGCGCCTCTTTTCGTATCTGCTGCGCATCATTTTGACCACGCATGCGCACCAGTTATGCACACCTCTGCCTATACAGATAACTGATAGGCCCAATGGTTCGGCTAATATATGTCAATTGATTTCTAACAATGTGTGGCCAACACTAAATTGGCCATATCCATGTAACCGTTCTGAACCCCAGTTCCCCTCGGGGATGAAGAAAGTATTCTGGTTATTATTTCTGATTTATATACATTTAAACTTACATTTATTGGATTTTGCACTCAACAAGTTACAGAATCAACATATTGTGGGAGTGCAGGAATGAGGAGACGGAGAGATCGAGTCGAGTCATGTCTGTGAATGTTCTCATTCATCCAGGTCATGGTTCTCCAAAGGAGTTGAATCGAGTGCAACTGGACTTGGTATATATCCGTGAAGACGTTTCGCCTCTCATCCAAGAGGCTTCCTCAGTTCGTGCCTTCCTGACTAGACTCCTAGAGGATAAATATCTGAGTCTCATCAGCAGCCAGTCAGACTAGCTTGGTCTAGTCAGGAAGACACGAACTGAGGAAGCCTCTTGGATGAGAGGCGAAACGTCTTCCCGGATATACACTCACCGGCCACTTTATTAGGCACACCCGTCCAACTGCTCGTCAACGCAAATTTCTAATCAGCCAATCACATGGCAGCAACTCAATGCATTTAGGCATGTAGACATGGTCAAGACGATCTGCTGCAGTTCAAACCGAGCATCAGAATGGGGAAGAAAGGTGATTTAATTGACTTTGAACGTGGCATGGTTGTTGGTGCCAGACGGGCTGGTCTGAGTATTTCAGAAACTGCTGATCTACTGGGATTTTCACGCACAACCATCTCTAGGGTTTACAGAGAATGGTCCGAAAAAGAGAAAATATCCAGTGAGCGGCAGTTCTGTGGGCGAAAATGCCTTGTTGATGCCAGAGGTCAGAGGAGAATGGCCAGACTGGTTCGAGCTGATAGAAAGGCAACAGTAACTCAAATAACCACTCATTACAACCGAGGTAGTATGCAGAAGAGCATCTCTGAACGCACAACACGTCAAACCTTGAGGCAGATGGGCTACAGCAGCAGAAGACCACACTGGGTGCCACTCCTGTCAGCTAAGAACAGGAAACTGAGGCTACAATTCGCACAGGGTCACCAAAATTGGACAATAGAAGATTGGAAAAACGTTGCCTGGTCTGATGAGTCTCGATTTCTGCTGCGACATTCGGATGGTAGGGTCAGAATTTGGCGTCAACAACATGAAAGCATGGATCCATCCTGCCTTGTATCAACGGTTCAGGCTGGTGGTGGTGGTGTAATGGTGTGGGGGATATTTTCTTGGCACACTTTGGGCCCCTTAGTACCAATTGAGCATCGTGTCAACGCCACAGCCTACCTGAGTATTGTTGCTGACCATGTCCATCCCTTTATCACCACAGTGTTCCCATCTTCTGATGGCTACTTCCAGCAGGATAACGCGTCATGTCATAAAGCTCGAATCATCTCAGACTGGTTTCTTGAACATGACAATGAGTTCACTGTACTCAAATGGCCTCCACAGTCACCAGATCGCAATCCAATAGAGCACCTTTGGGATGTGGTGGACCGGGACATTCGCATCATGGATGTGCAGCCGACAAATCTGCAGCAACTGCGTGATGCTATCATGTCAATATGGACCAAACTCTCTGAGGAATGTTTCCAGTACCTTGTTGAATCTATGCCACGAAGGATTAAGGCAGTTCTGAAGGCAAAAGGGGGTCCAACCCGGTACTAGCAAGGTGTACCTAATAAAGTGGCCAGTGAGTGTATACCAAGTCCAGTTGCACTTGATTCAACTCCTTTGGATATCGAGTCGAGTCAATTCCGTTTACTCGCCACACAAAACGACACCGATACAGAACAATCTCTCCTGGCAGCCAGCTACCCGCCAGGCTGCTGCACACATGGCTCCGCCTCGGAAACTCTAAGCAGTGCCTACGTCATCACGCTGAACGTCCGCCTTAAAGGAGCAGCAGCCCCTGGTGAATCTACCCTTAAATGTGTATCAGCACAATATGAAGTATTATCCTCATCCCTCCCCTGCTCCCTAGCATGTGTCCAAGCCCACCCCACCCCAACATGCTCCGAAATGACATCAAGTACAAATAAATATATGACAGATATACAACGACCTCATCACATAAACAAAGACGAGGGAGAGAAAACAAATAAAAAATACACTCGTGTTTATCTTTTTAAACGAATTCTTAATTACACTGCTACAGTTGTGCTCCAACAACTAGCCCATGTGGCTTTTTCATGGCGTGGTGAACCACAGCGGCTCTGCTGTTCACGCTACCATGACTGTAGGACGTCATATGCGCGAGGTAGACCACGTGATTACTGTCACGTGGTCTACTTTGCAATATTTTTTTTGGGGGGGGGGGGTTGGTGGAAACAAAGAAAAAAACCGTTCTCATTGTAGCACAGATTAATTTATGGGGTTTGGCTCGATTCCAGATCAAGAAAATGAGGACGTAAATCTGAAGACTGCTGGGCCTCACACACATCAACTGCAGTCAAACAAGGTAGAAATAAATAATAATAATACTGTTAATTAATCACAAAAATAAATAATAATAATGTTAATTAATCACTAAAATAAATAATACTGTTAATTAATCACAAAAATAAATAATGATTTTAATTAATCACTAAAATAAATAATACTGTTAATCACAAAAATAAATAATTTTAATTAATGACAAAAATAAATAATAATACTGTTAATTAATGACAAAAACAAATAATAATAGTAATACTGTTAATTAATCACAAAATAGCTTTTAACGAAGCATGTCGGCAATAACACGTTTTTCAAGGTAAACGTTAATTAGATTTACAAGAAATCAGGAACACGATCTGTTTCATCCCCATGTTTCCCCCAGCCCACAGCAGTACAACACATACACAACAACACATCCAACAACTACAACACACACATACACACTAACACACATAGCCACACTAACACACACCCACACTAACACACACCCACACTAACACACATAACCACACTAACACACATAGCCACACTAACACACACACCCACACTAACACACTTACCTACACTAACACACACACCCACACTAACACACACACCCACACTAACACACTTACCTACACTAACACACACCCACACTAACACACTAACACACACACCCACACTAACACACACATCCACACTAACACACATATCCACACTAACACACTTACCCACACTAACACACATACCCGCGCTAACACACATACCCACACTAACACACACACACCCACACTAACACACACATCCACACTAACACACACATCCACACTAACACACATACCCACACTAACACACATACCCGCACTAACACACATACCTGCACTAACACACACATCCACACTAACACACACACCCACACTAACACACTTACCCACACTAACACACATACCCGCACTAACACACATATCCACACTAACACACACACCCACACTAACACACTTACCCACACTAACACACATACCCGCACTAACACACATACCCACACTAACACACATACACACACTAACACACACACACCCACACATACACACACATCCACACTAACACACACATCCACACTAACACACACACATCCACACTAACACACACATCCACATTAACACACACACCCACACTAACACACTTACCCACACTAACACACACACACCCACACTAACACACACATCCACACTAACACACATCCACACTAACACACTTACCCACACTAACACACATACCCACACTAACACACATACCCACACTAACACACATACCCACACTAACACACACACCCACACTAACACACACACCCACACTAAACAAAAAATCACTGTGCAGGAGAACGAACATCAGCCAGGATGACTGTTGGAACCACCGGTCTGTAGGGGCTAGCAGTTAGCTTAGCCTGCCCCGCTTCCGTGTCCTGTCTGACCGCCCTCGGTGTTTCCTCCTCGGGCACAGCTCGGGGCAGGGCCGCGGTCCCCGGGCCCACAGTGCAGAAGACCAGGCTCTCCCAGCCGATCCAGCGCCAGCTCTCCCAGCCGATCCAGAACCAGCTCTCCCAGCCGATCCAGCGCCAGCTCTCCCAGCCGATCCAGCGCCAGCTCTCCCAGCCGATCCAGAACCAGCTCTCCCAGCCATCAAACGAAGACACAACTTCGACACAGATGTGGACAAAGACCCTGCATCGACGGTACTGGGTGAGGCCGCCGCAAATGTGAATTCATGCCACCATCTTCCTCCACCGGAGGCGGGTGAAGAATACGAACAGAATAATGTGATCAATATATTTGCCAATATATTGGGGAGAAACCGAGACACAAAGACATAAAGATGGGTCTTGCATCTGTCTGTCTGTTAAAACGCCGTCGTTTACCCGTCTGTTAGCAGCGTATAACTGACACATACCCCAGCATGTAACTGACACATACCCCAGCATGTAACTGACACATACCCCAGCATGTAACTGACACATACCCCAGCATATAACTGACACATACCCCAGCATATAACTGACACATACCCCAGCATGTAACTGACACATACCCCAGCATGTAACTGACACATACCCCAGCATGTAACTGACACATACCCCAGCATGTAACTGACACATACCCCGGCATGTAACTGACACATACCCCAGCATGTAACTGACACATACCCCAGCATGTAACTGACACATACCCCAGCATGTAACTGACACATACCCCAGCATGTAACTGACACATACCCCAGCATGTAACTGACACATACCCCAGCATGTAACTGACACATACCCCAGCATATAACTGACACATACCCCAGCATGTAACTGACACATACCCCAGCATGTAACTGACACATACCCCAGCATGTAACTGACACATACCCCAGCATGTAACTGACACATACCCCAGCATGTAACTGACACATACCCCGGCATGTAACTGACACATACCCCAGCATATAACTGACACATACCCCGGCATGTAACTGACACATACCCCGGCATGTAACTGACACATACCCCGGCATGTAACTGACACATACCCCGGCATATAACTGACACATACCCCAGCATGTAACTGACACATACCCCAGCATGTAACTGACACATACCCCAGCATGTAACTGACACATACCCCAGCATGTAACTGACACATACCCCAGCATGTAACTGACACATACCCCAGCATGTAACTGACACATACCGCAGCATGTAACTGACACATACCCCGGCATATAACTGACACATACCCCGGCATGTAACTGACACATACCCCAGCATGTAACTGACACATACCCCAGCATGTAACTGACACATACCCCAGCATGTAACTGACACATACCCCAGCATGTAACTGACACACACCCCAGCATGTAACTGACACATACCGCAGCATGTAACTGACACATACCGCAGCATGTAACTGACACATACCCTAGCATGTAACTGACACATACCCCAGCATGTAACTGACACATACCCCAGCATGTAACTGACACATACCCCAGCATGTAACTGACACATACCCCAGCATGTAACTGACACATACCCCAGCATGTAACTGACACATACCCCGGCATATAACTGACACATACCCCAGCATGTAACTGACACATACCGCAGCATGTAACTGACACATACCCCGGCATGTAACTGACACATACCCCAGCATGTAACTGACACATACCCCAGCATGTAACTGACACATACCGCAGCATGTAACTGACACATACCGCAGCATGTAACTGACACATACCCCAGCATGTAACTGACACATACCCCAGCATGTAACTGACACATACCCCAGCATGTAACTGACACATACCCCAGTATGTAACTGACACATACCCTAGCATGTAACTGACACATACCCCAGCATGTAACTGACACATACCCCAGCATGTAACTGACACATACCCCAGCATGTAACTGACACATACCCCAGCATGTAACTGACACATACCCCAGCATGTAACTGACACATACCCCAGCATGTAACTGACACATACCGCAGCATGTAACTGACACATACCCCGGCATGTAACTGACACATACCCCGGCATGTAACTGACACATACCGCAGCATGTAACTGACACATACCGCAGCATGTAACTGACACATACCCCGGCATGTAACTGACACATACCCCGGCATGTAACTGACATATACCCCGGCATGTAACTGACACATACCCCGGCATGTAACTGACACATACCCCGGCATGTAACTGACACATACCCCGGCATGTAACTGACACATACCCCGGCATGTAACTGACACATACCCCGGCATGTAACTGACACATACCCCGGCATGTAACTGACACATACCCCGGCATATAACTGACACATACCCCGGCATGTAACTGACACATACCCCGGCATGTAACTGACACATACCCCGGCATGTAACTGACACATACCCCAGCATGTAACTGACACATACCCCGGCATGTAACTGACACATACCCCAGCATGTAACCGACACATACCCCAGCATGTAACTGACACATACCCCAGCATGTAACTGACACATACCCCAGCATGTAACCGACACATACCCCAGCATGTAACCGACACATACCCCAGCATGTAACCGACACATACCCCAGCATGTAACTGACACATACTCCAGCATGTAACTGACACATACCCCAGCATGTAACTGACACATACCCCAGCATATAACTGACACATACCCCAGCCACCAGCCACCACAGGCACACCGGGGCTGTGCGTCAGTGTTTAAACTGAGCAGCTATGCAATGCAAGGGAACGTGCTTCGGCTGCATTAGGTGTCCTTGGGTTTCAGCTGTACAGGATCTGGCACCGTTCCAACCCAAACCCTGCACCCTCCTTGGAGGGCATCAGTCACAGAAACCAGAACTGATTTTTAATGGAAGGCCATGTTTCCAGGACACTCATGGGGCATTACATAAGCTACTAACACATGCCTGTACATTCATGTCACAACCAGTAGAACTTAAAGAATTCCACATGATGACACGACATGACACGACACGACATGACACGACCTGACACGACACGACCTGACACGACACGACACGACACAAGGGTTGTTTAACAAATGTTGTATGTTGTACACCCTGAGGGACCGTTTCCAACACAAATGCACAGTTACACAACATGTTATCTCACTGCAGGATGTATCCCTTGCTCGCACATGTTGCCCTCACATAAAACACTGGCCATCACCACCATCACTGCCGCCGCCACCGCCATGTATGAATTAGTGTGTCTAAGTGATTTTCAAATGATATCATAGTTGCCAGATGTCATAGACGGCATACTGCAGGGTCAGGGCCACATTTGTTGCCTTAGAAACAAAACACACATGTAATTCTTATCTAATAACTTACATAAAATCTATATGCAACTCAAGAAACGAATGGGTACTTTACTCAAACCAGGATTTACAGGCGACTGCCCTGAAAGGACTGGATTGGACTTGGACATAAGCAGCTTAATGTGGACGACTCCAGAAAGACCCATCCACAGCCGTCTGGGTTAAGACAGCATGAGATATATATATATATATATATATATATATATATATATATATATATATATATATATATATACATCATTTTTTTTGGGTGGGGGGATTTTTTCCCCCAATTGTATCTGGCCAATTACCCCAGTCTTCCGAGCCATTCCGGTCTCTGCTCCGCCCCCTCTGCCGATCCGGGAGGGCTGCAGACTACCACATGCCTCCTCCCATACATGTGGAGTCGCTAGCCGCTTCTTTTCACCTGACAGTGAGGAGTTTCACCAGGGGGACGTAGCGCCTGGGAGGATCACGCTATTCCCCCCAGTTCCCCCTCCCCCCCCGAACAGGCACCCCAACCGACCACAGGAGGCGCTAGTACAGCGACCAGGTCACTTACCCACATCCAGCTTCCCACCCGCAGACACGGCCAACTGTGTCTGTATTCTGTGTCTGGATTCGGACAGGTGATCCCCGTGTTGGGAGGCAATGGATTAGACTACTATGCTACTCGGACTCCCGGCATGATATGTTGTGATGTATTGAAAACTAGTTAGCGGAGGCAAAAATGCTGCAACAAAGGTAATAAACGACCCAAGATTTTGCTCCCAGTTGCAAAAGGTGTACTGCCGTCATGAACTAAGGGGAAAGAAGTAATTGGTGACCTGGAGACCCGGTTCTACAGCCAGTAAATATCATTTATTTTGCAGGAAAATGAGTGCCATTTTTCCTTGTAACTGATCAATTTCATTCACGAGCAAGTGGGCATTGTGTCAACACAATGCAAGATACCCAGTGAGCCTGACTGTTAGTTGACTTTTTTTTTTGAAAAGTAAATAACACAACGGTCTCAATAAAAACGTTTTGCCAACAGCAGCAATCACATTCACTATGGTGACAGGCATACTGGGACGGCATCGAGCGCTTCACCCGTGTCCCAGTCCACAGGGTAAGTGTGTCAAGAGGGGCATCCCATGTAACATTCTGCCAAATCAGCATGCGGACTGATAACACCATACTGGATCGTTCGAGGCCCGGGTTAACAATGGCCGTCTATAGTAATATTAATCAGACTGTTTACAAAGCCTCTAGTTTGTAGTAACATTATTCACACTGTTTACAAAACCTCTAGTCTGTAGTAACATTATTCATACTGTTTATGAAACCTCTAGTCTGTAGTAACATTATTCACTGTTTACAAAGCCTCTAGTCTGTAGTAACATTATTCATACTGTTACAAAACTTCTAGTCTGTAGTAACATTACTCATACTGTTTATGAAACCTCTAGTCTGTAGTAACATTATTCACTGTTTACAAAGCCTCTAGTCTGTAGTAACATTATTCACACTGTTTACAAAGCCTCTAGTCTGTAGTAACATTATTCAGACTGTTTACAAAGCCTCTAGTCTGTAGTAACATTATTCATACTGTTTACAAAACCTCTAGTCTGTAGTAACATTATTCATACTGTTTATGAAACCTCTAGTCTGTAGTAACATTATTCAGACTGTTTACAAAGCCTCTAGTCTGTAGTAACATTATTCATACTGTTTACAAAACCTCTAGTCTGTAGTAACATTATTCATACTGTTTATGAAACCTCTAGTCGGTAGTAACATTATTCACTGTTTACAAAGCCTCTAGTCTGTAGTAACATTATTCACACTGTTTACAAAGCCTCTAGTCTGTAGCAACATTATTCATACTGTTTACAAAGCCTCTAGTCTGTAGTAACATTATTCACACTGTTTACAAAGCCTCTAGTCTGTAGTAACATTATTCACACTGTTTACAAAACTTCTAGTCTGTAGTAACATTATTCATACTGTTTATGAAACCTCTAGTCGGTAGTAACATTATTCACTGTTTACAAAGCCTCTAGTCTGTAGTAACATTATTCACACTGTTTACAAAGCCTCTAGTCTGTAGCAACATTATTCATACTGTTTACAAAGCCTCTAGTCTGTAGTAACATTATTCACACTGTTTACAAAGCCTCTAGTCTGTAGTAACATTATTCACACTGTTTACAAAACTTCTAGTCTGTAGTAACATTATTCATACTGTTTATGAAACCTCTAGTCTGTAGTAACATTATTCACTGTTTACAAAGCCTCCAGTCTGTAGTAACATTGTTCAGACTGTTTACAAAGCCTCTAGTCTGTAGTAACATTATTCAGACTGTTTACAAAGCCTCTACTCCATAGTAACATTATTCAGACTGTTTACAAAGCCTCTAGTCTGTCATACTATTACTCAGACTGTTTACAAAGCCTCTAGTCTGTAGTAATATTATTCAGATTGTTTACAAATCCTCTGGTCTGTAGTAATATTATTCAGACTGTTTACAAAGCCTCTAGTCTGTCATATTATTATTCAGACTGTTTACAAAGCCTCTAGTCTGTAGTAACATTATTCAGACTGTTTACAGAGCCTCTACTCTATAGTAACATTATTCAGACTGTTTACAAAGCCTCTAGTCTGTCATACTATTACTCAGACTGTTTACAAAGCCTCTGGTCTATAGTAACATTATTCAGACTGTTTACAAAGCCTCTAATCTGTAGTAACATTATTCAGACTGTTTACAAAGCCTCTTGTAGCACCTGTGTCATTATAAAGACAGCGAGAAGCCACTTAACCTTTTCTATAATTTAGAGTAGGTTATTTCAAGTTTTTAGGTTGATTTAATCAACTTTAGTTCTTTTAAGTTTTAGACATCTATTTATATCACTAATTTGAAGTTTAGATCTATTTATTTTATCTTGAGTTAACTCTGTTTTCTTTTTCATGTGCGGCTGACTGGTAAGTATAATCTTCTTTTTTTCCAGGTATGAGGTAAGTGTTACATTCCTTTTTCCCTTCTAGGTAACTACAGGTAAGTATAATTTCACTTTAACCTGTAAATTCACTAATACCGTTTTTAGGTGACTAACCCTTTAATACTCTTTTTTCAGAGGAGAAACACCAATCAAGATCTACTTGAACAATCAGAATACACCAAAATAAAAATAAAGAAAGTAACCCTTTAAATCTTTGGATAGTCCTTGTGGTTCAAGTTCAAATGAATAATCAGTTCTGTAATCTCAGCCAGCTTCCTCACTGAGAATGAGAAATCCAAATTTCCACAATCCTACCAGAAAGATGGAACAACGGTCTGTTCAGGTAGGTCAAACCATATGGAGGTGGTGTAGATGAGGTGATCCAGGTGTCCTTTCAATAGGTAAGAGTTCCTTGGGTGGGGCTCGCCATCTAGTGTCCCTGTGTGCGCCGTCCTCACGTGCACGCACAGAAGAAGAATCCGTCGTCGTCGTAGTCCTGAGAAGACTTTCCCGGAGGGGGGAAAAACCTGATCTGCATAACACGCCATGCACAAAACAGTCCTCTCATCAACAGTCCATAACAAACAAATCAAAATAAACAATATTTCACCACACAACGAAAATACATTTGGACTTTGTCTTTATAATGGTTCTGCTTGTGACGTTAGCTAGCTTACTGTACTTTTCCAGGCTAGAGCGGTTAGCTACTTTCACAGACTAGCACAGTTAGCTACTTCCACAGGCTAGCACATGCAACGAAATTCGACATAAACTATAACAAAACTCACCAAAACCGTTATGTGGCTGTCCCACAGGACCAACTTCGGTTTTACAAGTATTTATCTTCACTTTTCAGATGTTTCTGAGAGATTTTCATCGAATGATCAGCAGATATCATTTTCTGCTTGCTCTCGGTCGTGGCTAGTTCGTTCTGGGGACAGCGGGGCGCACGCTGCACACGGCATCTTAAAGGGGCAGGGAGGGTTGGATTAAAGGGATTGTCAAAACATTTTCAACCTCACATGAAAATAATATAAACCAGTTGTTTTTAGGTACAATATTTATTACTATCAGTTATTTATGCATATGTCAAGTATTATGTATTTAATACTGTATGGCTATTTATTATACAATTGTAACCGATTATTTTCTTGCCCGGTGCGGGACTCGACAAGGGGTGTACTGCACCACAAGGCCACATCACTAACCGCTCGGCTAATGGATCAGACCCGTTAGCTAGGGACTAACGTGCCTTATTAGTAGTTTACACAATCTCAACCCTGGGTTACATCCTCCCCTTCTTTCCTGATGCACGTCCCTGTGCATGATATTAATAGACTATACTGTCATAATCCTACGTAGTTTTTGGGGATTAGGGTCATCTACTAAAGAATCTGCAATCGCTGAACTTAAACTCTGGAACAGTGACTGAACTATTGTAACAAGTGGGTTCCCTAGTCGAGGGTAAGTCAGTCGTTTTGGAGGTTCTCTATGTCTACTCGACTTTCTTGTGTGTTCTCTATCCTCACTGTTATTGTTCTCTCTAACATCTCTATCCTCTTCTGTTTCCACAGGTTCTTGGACAGGTGAATGGTTGTCGTCTGGATTGATTCCAGGTTCATCCATGTTAGTGTTGTTCTCTTCTGGATTCACTTCACGTAAATTGTTCTCAGAAGGACTTATATCAGGTGAAGTGCTCTCGTTCAGTATCGGTGGATCGTCAGTTGTCCCTGGAACACCCCTAGGAAGAACTTTGACTGCGTCTGGGGGATCTTGCTCGACAGTGGACACTGGAAGGGGTCGTGGTTCTGTGGTTCTTGTGTCGGATCGGTGGTTCCAGGAGCGTAATCGAAACCTGGGATTTCTACTACTCGGTTTCCACGGTCATACAGATAAGTGAGATCAAGATCGTCAGCATCTGAGTCGTGTCCTTCGGATTCATTTGAGCTCTCATCTCTTTGGCTCTGTCGAGTTCTTGGTCGCTTAGGTTTGTCTTTCGTGGTCGTTCCACTTTCCACTGGAGTTATAGGAAGGAACCCACAGGGTAACAGCAGGTCTCGATGGAGGGTTCTTAGTGGACTATCTTTGGTTTCAGGTCTTACTACATAGACTGGGACATTTCCGGACTGCTTAACTACAATGCATACATCCGATTCCCACTTGTCTGCTAACTTATGCTTGCCTCTAAGGCGGACATTCCTAACCAGGACCCTGTCACCTTCTTGCAGGATGGACTCAACAACATGTTTATCGAACCTTGCTTTGTTACGATCCGCTGTCTTCTTTGCATTTTCCATAGCTACTCTGTAGCTTGCTTCAAGATGGGATTTCAGGTTGCGTACATACTGTGAGTGTGAGCCTGGCTGGTGATTGACTGGTAAGTTGAAGGCTAAGTCCACTGGCAACCTTGGTTGTCGCCCAAACATCAGTTCGTATGGGTCACGAAGTTCTTGTACAGTTGTAGGCATGTACTAAGGGCTTAACATACTATCGCCAGTGACTCTTGTTCTGGTTCTCCAGGGTGCCTAGCATGTTCAAAAGAGTTCTGTTGAAACGTTCAACGGGATTCCCCCTTGGGTGGTACGGGGTGGTCCGAATCTTTTGTAGGCCAGCTAACTCACAAAGTTTCTTAAGTGTGAGACTAAAAGTCCGGACTCTGGTCGCTGTGGAGCCTTTCTGGAATGCCATAGTGGACGATGAAGTGGTCCCATAAGCACTTGGCAACCGTCCGGGCATTTTGGTTTGAGGTGGGGATCGCCACTGCATACTTAGTAAAGTGGTCCGTGATGACCAAGATGTCTTCGGTGTTGCTGGAATCTGGCTCAAAGGTGAGGAAGTCCATGCACACCAGTTCGAGTGGTCGCGTGGCTGCGATGTTCACGAGCGGTGCGGCTTTCTCAAGCGGAACTTTACGTCGTATGCAGCGGTTGCAGGTCTTGATCTTCGTCTCCACCTCAGCTGACATTTTGGGCCAATAGAACCGTTTTCGTACGAGATCTAGGGTTCGATCCACGCCCATGTGGCCCATGTCATTGTGAAGGCTCTTCAGGACTAAGGGTCTCAGGTCTTCAGGCAGCACGAGCTGGTGGTGAGTCTGTGCGCCCTCTTGTCTCTTTCGGAACAGGACACCGTTCAGCACTTCGAGCCTGTTTCACTCTCTTAGTAGAAGGTAGAGTTCAGGGACTTCCTTTCTGAGGGTCGGTGAGGGTTTTCTCCCGACTCTACAAGTTGGAATACTTCACAGATGCAGGTATCAGCTTGTTGCTTGTCTCTCATTTCAGCTGGGGTAAGCAGGGGAATGACAGGTAAGCCACCCAGCTGATCCTCCTCCTCAAAGCTGTCTGGGATAGCATTCGGGTGGTGGGCAAGTGACACAAGCAAGGCAGTGCTGGGTGGTGTTTCCCTGGAGTGGTTGTCGATCACCTTGTGAACTAAGTGCTTCTCACAGATGGCTTTGATGGTGTGTTCATTCATGTCTGTATGTATGGGTTCGCATAGATGTCGTTTTGTGAACTGTTCTATCCTCTCCAGCTCTTTCCGTGACGTTGGGTCATCAGGCGGTCGGCTGTGCAGACGTCTGCACAGCCCGTCTGCGTCCTGATCCTGTTTCCCAGCCCGATATTGTAGCTGGAAGTCGAATGTTGACAGATCAGCTAACCATCTGTAGCTTGCAGCGTCAAGCTTAGCAGAGGTAAGGACGTATGTTAGTGAGTTGCTATCGGTGACAGCGACAAATGGGCTTCCGTAAAGGTAATCCTGAAACTTTTCAGTAACTGCCAATTTAAGGGCAAGGAACTCTAGTTTATGGGCAGGGTACCTGCTTTCACATCTTGACAGACCACGGCTTGCATAAGCGATAGCACGCTTCTGTCCTTCCTGCTCCTGGTAGAGGGCGGCGTCGAGACCTAATGTGCATGCATCTGTATGCAAGGTGTAGGGTAGCTTGGGGTCGGCGATCCCGAGGACAGGGGCAGTCGTCAGCTTCTCTATGATGGTCTCGAAAGCTGCTTGGCAAGCGGGGGTCCATCTGTCACCAAAGAGATCTTTAGGGTTGGGATACTTCTTATTGTTCACCGTGGCTTTAGCGTGCTTCTTCAGCGGAGGATATCCAGTGGTGAGTGCATTTAGGGGTTTCACTGTCTTCGAGTAGTCCTTTATGAATCTACGGTAATAACCACAGAATCCCAGGAACGTTCTCAGTTCTTTTAGTTTGGTTGGTTTTGGCCAGGTCGTCAGTGCGGCTATCTTCTCAGGATCGGTTTCGATGCCCTTCTCAGACACAATGTGGCCAAGATACTTTACAGAGGTCTGGAAGAACCTGCCCTTTTCAGGTGATAGCTTCAGGCCATATTCTTTCAGATGGCTTAGCACTCGCATGAGCCTTTCCTCGTGCTCCTCTAATGTTGAGGAGAAGACGATCAGATCATCCAGAAAAACGAGGGCTTGCTTCAAGTTCAACTCTCCTACGCATCTCACCATGAGCATCTGAAATGTACTAGGGGCGTTTGTTATCCCTTGAGGCATCCTGTTGAACTCGAAGAATCCCAGTGGGCAGACAAATGCAGTTTTCTGCTTGTCCTTCTCCTCCATTTAGATCTGGTAGAAACCGGACTTGAGGTCTAGCACTGAGATCCATTTGGATCCAGTCAGTGCTGAAAAGGACACCTCCAGATTGGGTAAGGCGTATGAGTCCTTCACTGTTTGGAGGTTCAGTTTCCTGTAGTCTATGCAAAGTCTGACATCACCGTTCTTCTTCTTGACGACTACAATCGTTGAAGAGAAGGGTGATTCGGATTCTCGGATGACTTCTGCGTCAAGAAGTTGCTGGATGTGGTTGCGCACAGCTTCTATATCTTGAGGGTGTATGTCATGAACACAGAGACTGGCGGACACAAATGCAGGCAGGCAGACAGTAACCAGTTCACAGGGTCTTTAATTCGGTCCAAGGGTCAAAATCCAGAAAGGCAATCAGACAGGCAGAGGTACAAAATCGGCAGGCAGAAGACTTCAAGAACCAGGCGGACTAACAAACAGGCGACGGTACCAAAACAGGAGACGGAGACTCGGAAACCAGGAACGAAACAGTCAGACACGGGGGAACTCTCTTATATGAAACGCTGGAATGCTGCTCTAGGAGACAAGACAATCTGGCACTGACGCACAGGGGAGCACAGGTTAAATACACACAGGAGGGAAGGGATAACAAGGCACAGGTGAAACACATAAGGGCGGGGACAGGTAATCACACGGGGAACAGGGCGTGAACACAGAGACAAGACTATCAAAATAAAACGGGAAACTGACACATGACAGACCCTGACAGTATATAGGTCTCGCTCGGTGTTTGAATGGCGTCTCGTCACTGAGATTTATGTGATGTTTTATCTTGTCAGTGCGACCGAAGTCAAGATCATGCTGTGCGAAAACCTCTGGCATGGAGTTCAATTTTGCGGTTATCCTCTTTCCACTCGCTGGGTACTGGAGAGTTTCCGAAGTCGAACTTGAGTTTTGATTCTTGGTCAGGGTTTGTTGGTGGATCTGCTTCGAGACTTTTGAGAGACTGAACACTCTTGATGGCATGTGTCTCAGCTATCACGGCTTTTGGGGACAGAGTGATATCATGGTTGGACTCGTTCCTAAGGATGACTGGTATGCAATGCGGCAGCTTCTGTGGTAGGCTTGCTAAACCATTTTCACCAGTATTCCACCTGGCAAGGTAGCTGACCTTGGTGACTCTACCATCACCCACTTTCCAGCATTCGTTGCTCTGCAACTCACTGATCCTTCAAGAACTTTCGTCTGACCCGCCGCAATAATTTCAGGGTCTCTGCTGCAGAGTTTCACCTCTCCCAGGCTGGAATCAACAGACTGTTTTTGTCTGGCTCCCAGGATTTTCAGGACCACTTTCTAGCCATAGGGCAGGGATTGGTAGTTATGAAGTGTGACATCTGCATACTGCTCATACAGAACATCCAAAGCATTCGTGCCTATCAACCTTGATGACAGAACGGAGCGCATATCAGGCATGATCAGCGCTAGGGTGGGCACTTCGATGTCTACGCCGAATATGTTCTTGGGAAACTTGATGGTAGCTTCGACATATCCGCGGTAGGGAATATCTTGACCATTGGCTCCCTCCACTTCGAGCAGGTTGTTCAAAGAGGGGATGGGTATATTATTCAGACTGTTTACAAATCCTCTACTTTGTAGTAACATTATTCAGACTGTTTACAAAGCCTCTGGTCTGTAGTAATATTATTCAGACTGTTTACAAATTCTCTGGTCTGTAGTAACATTATTCAGACTGTTTACAAAGTCTCTGGTCTGTAGTAACATTATTCAGACTGTTTACAAAGCCTCTAGTCTTTAGTAACATTATTCAGACTGTTTACAAAGCCTCTGGTCTTTAGTAATATTATTCAGACTGTTTACAAAGCCTCTAGTCTACAGTACCATTATTCAGACTGTTTACAAAGCCTCTAGTCTGTAGTAATATTATTCAGACTGTTTACAAAGCCTCTCGTCCGTACTAACATTATTCAGACTGTTTACAAAGTCTCTAGTCTGTAGTGACATTATTCAGACTGTTTACAAAGCGTCTAGTCTGTAGTAACATTATTCAGACTGTTTACAAAGCCTCTAGTCTGTAGTAACATTATTCAGACTGTTTACAAAGCCTCTAGTCTGTAGTAACATTATTCAGACTGTTTACAAAGCCTCTGGTCTGTAGTAACATTATTCAGACTGTTTACAAAGCCTCTAGTCTGTAGTTACATTATTCAGACTGTTTACAAAGCCTCTGGTCTGTAGTAACATTATTCAGACTGCTTCCAAAGCCTCTAGTCTACATTAACATTATTCAGACTGTTTACAAAGCCTCTAGTCTATAGTAATATTGTTCAGACTGTTTACAAAGCCTATAGTCTGTAGTAACATTATTCAGACTGCTTACAAAGCCTCTAGTCTACATTAACATTAATCAGACTGTTTACAAAGCCTCCGGTCTGTAGTAACATTATTCAGAGTGTTTACAAAGCCTCTAGTCTGTAGTATCATTATTCAGGCTGTTTACAATGTCTCTAGTCTGTAGTAACATTATTCAGGCTGTTTACAAAGCCTCTAGTCTGTAGTAACATTATTCAGACTGTTTACAAAGCCTCTGGAATGTAGTAACATTATTCAGACTGTTTACAAAGCCTCTAGTCTGTAGTAACATTATTCAGACTGTTTACAAAGCCTCTAGTCTGTAGTAACATTATTCAGACTGTTTACAAAGCCTCTGGTCTATAGTAATATTATTCAGACTGTTTACAAAGCCTCTAGTCTGTAGTAACATTATTCAGACTGCTTCCAAAGCCTCTAGTCTACATTAACATTATTCAGACTGTTTACAAAGCCTCTAGTCTGTAGTAACATTATTCAGACTGTTTACAAAGCCTCTAGTCTACATTAACATTATTCAGACTGTTTACAAAGCCTCTAGTCTGTAGTAACATTATGCAGACAGTTTACAAAGCCTCTGGTCTGTAGTAACATTATTCAGACTGTTTACAAAGTCTCTATTCTTTAGTACATTATTCAGACTGTTTACAAATCCTCTAGTCTGTAGTAACATTATTCAGACTGTTTACAAAGCCTCTAGTCTGTATTAACATTATTCAGACTGTTTACAAAGCCTCTAGTCTGTTGTAACATTATTCAGAGTGTTTACAAAGCCTCTAGTCTGCAGTAACATTATTCAGACTGTTTACAAAGCCTCTGGTCTGTAGTAACATTATTCAGACTGTTTACAAATTCTCTGGTCTGTAGTAACATTATTCAGACTGTTTACAAAGTCTCTGGTCTGTAGTAACATTAATCAGACTGTTTACAAAGCCTCTAGTCTGTAGTAACATTATGCAGACAGTTTACAAAGCCTCTGGTCTGTAGTAACATTATTCAGACTGTTTACAAAGTCTCTATTCTTTAGTACATTATTCAGACTGTTTACAAATCCTCTAGTCTGTAGTAACATTATTCAGACTGTTTACAAAGCCTCTAGTCTGTATTAACATTATTCAGACTGTTTACAAAGCCTCTAGTCTGTTGTAACATTATTCAGAGTGTTTACAAAGCCTCTAGTCTGCAGTAACATTATTCAGACTGTTTACAAAGCCTCTGGTCTGTAGTAACATTATTCAGACTGTTTACAAAGCCTCTAGTCTATAGAAATATTATTCAGACTGTTTACAAAGCCTCTAGTCTGTAGTAACATTATTCAGACTGCTTCCAAAGCCTCTAGTCTACATTAACATTATTCAGACTGTTTACAAAGCCTCTAGTCTATAGTAATATTGTTCAGACTGTTTACAAAGCCTCTAGTCTGTAGTAACATTATTCAGACTGTTTACAAAGCCTCTAGTCTACATTAACATTATTCAGACTGTTTACAAAGCCTCTAGTCTGTAGTAACATTATGCAGACAGTTTACAAAGCCTTTGGTCTGTAGTAACATTATTCAGACTGTTTACAAAGTCTCTATTCTTTAGTAACATTATTCAGACTGTTTACAAATCCTCTAGTCTGTAGTAACATTATTCAGACTGTTTACAAAGCCTCTAGTCTGTATTAACATTATTCAGACTGTTTACAAAGCCTCTAGTCTGTTGTAACATTATTCAGAGTGTTTACAAAGCCTCTAGTCTGCAGTAACATTATTCAGACTGTTTACAAAGCCTCTGGTCTGTAGTAACATTATTCAGACTGTTTACAAAGCCTCTAGTCTATAGAAATATTATTCAGACTGTTTACAAAGCCTCTAGTCTGTAGTAACATTATTCAGACTGCTTCCAAAGCCTCTAGTCTACATTAACATTATTCAGACTGTTTACAAAGCCTCTAGTCTATAGTAATATTGTTCAGACTGTTTACAAAGCCTCTAGTCTGTAGTAACATTATTCAGACTGTTTACAAACCTCTAGTCTACATTAACATTATTCAGACTGTTTACAAAGCCTCTGGTCTGTAGTAACATTATTCAGAGTGTTTACAAAGCCTCTAGTCTGTAGTAACATTATTCAGACTGTTGACAAAGCCTCTAGTCTGTTGTAACATTATTCAGACTGTTTACAAAGTCTCTATTCTTTAGTAACATTATTCAGACTGTTTACAAATCCTGTAGTCTGTAGTAACATTATTCAGACTGTTTACAAAGCCTCTAGTCTGTGGTAACATTATTCAGACTGTTTACAAATCCTCTGGTCTGTAGTAACATTATTCAGACTGTTTACAAAGCCTCTAGTCTGCAGTAACATTATTCAGACTGTTTACAAAGCCTCTGGTCTGTAGTAACATTATTCAGACTGTTTACATAGCCTCTAGTCTATAGTAATATTGTTCAGACTGTTTACAAAGCCTCTAGTCTGTAGTAACATTATTCAGACTGTTTACAAAGCCTCTAGTCTACATTAACATTATTCAGACTGTTTACAAAGCCTCTAGTCTGTAGTAACATTATTCAGACTGTTTACAAAGCCTCTAGTCTGTTGTAACATTATTCAGAGTGTTTACAAGTCTCTAGTCTGTAGTAACATTATTCAGACTGTTTATAAAGCCTCTGGTCTGTAGTAACATTATTCAGACTGTTTACAAAGCCTCTAGTCTATAGTAATATTGTTCAGACTGTTTATAAAGCCTCTAGTCTGTAGTAACATTATTCAGACTGCTTACAAAGCCTCTAGTCTACATTAACATTATTCAGACTGTTTACAAAGCCTCCGGTCTGTAGTAACATTATTCAGAGTGTTTACAAAGCCTCTAGTCTGTAGTAACATTATTCAGGCTGTTTACAAAGCCTCTAGTCTGTAGTAACATTATTCAGACTGTTTACAAAGCCTCTGGAATGTAGTAACATTATTCAGACTGTTTACAAAGCCTCTAGTCTGTAGTAACATTATTCAGACTGTTTACAAAGCCTCTAGTCTGTATTAACATTATTCAGACTGTTTACAAAGCCTCTGGTCTATAGTAATATTATTCAGACTGTTTACAAAGCCTCTAGTCTGTAGTAACATTATTCAGACTGCTTCCAAAGCCTCTAGTCTACATTAACATTATTCAGACTGTTTACAAAGCCTCTAGTCTGTAGTAACATTATTCAGACTGTTTACAAAGCCTCTAGTCTGTTGTAACATTATTCAGACTGTTTACAAAGCCTCTAGTCTGTAGTAACATAATGCAGACAGTTTACAAAATCTCTGATCTGTAGTAACATTATTCAGACTGTTTACAAAGCCTCTAGTCTGTATTAACATTATTCAGACTGTTTACAAAGCCTCTGGTCTATAGTAATATTATTCAGACTGTTTACAAAGCCTCTAGTCTGTAGTAACATTATTCAGACTGCTTCCAAAGCCTCTAGTCTACATTAACATTATTCAGACTGTTTACAAAGCCTTTAGTCTGTAGTAACATTATTCAGACTGTTTACAAAGCCTCTAGTCTGTTGTAACATTATTCAGACTGTTTACAAAGCCTCTAGTCTGTAGTAACATAATGCAGACAGTTTACAAAGCCTCTGATCTGTAGTAACATTATTCAGACTGTTTACAAAGTCTCTATTCTTTAGTAACATTATTCAGACTGTTTACAAATCCTCTAGTCTGTAGTAACATTATTCAGACTGTTTACAAAGCCTCTGGTCTGTAGTAACATTATTCAGACTGTTTACAAAGCCTCTAGTCTGTATTAACATTATTCAGACTGTTTACAAAGCCTCTAGTCTGTTGTAACATTATTCAGAGTGTTTACAAAGCCTCTAGTCTGCAGTAACATTATTCAGACTGTTTACAAAGCCTCTGGTCTGTAGTAACATTATTCAGACTGTTTACAAAGCCTCTAGTCTATAGAAATATTATTCAGACTGTTTACAAAGCCTCTAGTCTGTAGTAACATTATTCAGACTGCTTCCAAAGCCTCTAGTCTACATTAACATTATTCAGACTGTTTACAAAGCCTCTAGTTTGTAGTAACATTATTCAGACTGTTTACAAAGCCTCTGGAATGTAGTAACATTATTCAGACTGTTTACAAAGCCTCTAGTCTGTAGTAACATTATTCAGACTGTTTACAAAGCCTCTAGTCTGTATTAACATTATTCAGACTGTTTACAAAGCCTCTGGTCTATAGTAATATTATTCAGACTGTTTACAAAGCCTCTAGTCTGTAGTAACATTATTCAGACTGCTTCCAAAGCCTCTAGTCTACATTAACATTATTCAGACTGTTTACAAAGCCTCTAGTCTGTAGTAACATTATTCAGACTGTTTACAAAGCCTCTAGTCTGTATTAACATTATTCAGACTGTTTACAAAGCCTCTAGTCTGTAGTAACATAATGCAGACAGTTTACAAAGCCTCTGATCTGTAGTAACATTATTCAGACTGTTTACAAAGCCTCTAGTCTGTATTAACATTATTCAGACTGTTTACAAAGCCTCTGGTCTATAGTAATATTATTCAGACTGTTTACAAAGCCTCTAGTCTGTAGTAACATTATTCAGACTGCTTCCAAAGCCTCTAGTCTACATTAACATTATTCAGACTGTTTACAAAGCCTCTAGTCTGTAGTAACATTATTCAGACTGTTTACAAAGCCTCTAGTCTGTTGTAACATTATTCAGACTGTTTACAAAGCCTCTAGTCTGTAGTAACATAATGCAGACAGTTTACAAAGCCTCTGATCTGTAGTAACATTATTCAGACTGTTTACAAAGTCTCTATTCTTTAGTAACATTATTCAGACTGTTTACAAATCCTCTAGTCTGTAGTAACATTATTCAGACTGTTTACAAAGCCTCTGGCCTGTAGTAACATTATTAAGACTGTTTACAAAGCCTCTAGTCTGTATTAACATTATTCAGACCGTTTACAAAGCCTCTAGTCTGTTGTAACATTATTCAGAGTGTTTACAAATCCTCTAGTCTGCAGTAACATTATTCAGACTGTTTACAAAGCCTCTGGTCTGTAGTAACATTATTCAGACTGTTTACAAAGCCTCTAGTCTATAGAAATATTATTCAGACTATTTACAAAGCCTCTAGTCTGTAGTAACATTATTCACACTGCTTCCAAAGCCTCTAGTCTACATTAACATTATTCAGACTGTTTACAAAGCCTCTAGTCTATAGTAATATTGTTCAGACTGTTTACAAAGCCTCTAGTCTGTAGTAACATTATTCAGACTGCTTACAAAGCCTCTAGTCTACATTAACATTATTCAGACTGTTTACAAAGCCTCTGGTCTGTAGTAACATTATTCAGACTGTTTACAAAGCCTCTAGTCTGTAGTAACATAATGCAGACAGTTTACAAAGCCTCTGATCTGTAGTAACATTATTCAGACTGTTTACAAAGTCTCTATTCTTTAGTAACATTATTCAGACTGTTTACAAATCCTCTAGTCTGTAGTAACATTATTCAGACTGTTTACAAAGCCTCTGGTCTGTAGTAACATTATTCAGACTGTTTACAAAGCCTCTAGTCTGTATTAACATTATTCAGACTGTTTACAAAGCCTCTAGTCTGTTGTAACATTATTCAGAGTGTTTACAAAGCCTCTAGTCTGCAGTAACATTATTCAGACTGTTTACAAAGCCTCTGGTCTGTAGTAACATTATTCAGACTGTTTACAAAGCCTCTAGTCTATAGAAATATTATTCAGACTGTTTACAAAGCCTCTAGTCTGTAGTAACATTATTCAGACTGCTTCCAAAGCCTCTAGTCTACATTAACATTATTCAGACTGTTTACAAAGCCTCTAGTTTGTAGTAACATTATTCAGACTGTTTACAAAGCCTCTGGAATGTAGTAACATTATTCAGACTGTTTACAAAGCCTCTAGTCTGTAGTAACATTATTCAGACTGTTTACAAAGCCTCTAGTCTGTATTAACATTATTCAGACTGTTTACAAAGCCTCTGGTCTATAGTAATATTATTCAGACTGTTTACAAAGCCTCTAGTCTGTAGTAACATTATTCAGACTGCTTCCAAAGCCTCTAGTCTACATTAACATTATTCAGACTGTTTACAAAGCCTCTAGTCTGTAGTAACATTATTCAGACTGTTTACAAAGCCTCTAGTCTGTATTAACATTATTCAGACTGTTTACAAAGCCTCTAGTCTGTAGTAACATAATGCAGACAGTTTACAAAGCCTCTGATCTGTAGTAACATTATTCAGACTGTTTACAAAGCCTCTAGTCTGTATTAACATTATTCAGACTGTTTACAAAGCCTCTGGTCTATAGTAATATTATTCAGACTGTTTACAAAGCCTCTAGTCTGTAGTAACATTATTCAGACTGCTTCCAAAGCCTCTAGTCTACATTAACATTATTCAGACTGTTTACAAAGCCTCTAGTCTGTAGTAACATTATTCAGACTGTTTACAAAGCCTCTAGTCTGTTGTAACATTATTCAGACTGTTTACAAAGCCTCTAGTCTGTAGTAACATAATGCAGACAGTTTACAAAGCCTCTGATCTGTAGTAACATTATTCAGACTGTTTACAAAGTCTCTATTCTTTAGTAACATTATTCAGACTGTTTACAAATCCTCTAGTCTGTAGTAACATTATTCAGACTGTTTACAAAGCCTCTGGCCTGTAGTAACATTATTAAGACTGTTTACAAAGCCTCTAGTCTGTATTAACATTATTCAGACCGTTTACAAAGCCTCTAGTCTGTTGTAACATTATTCAGAGTGTTTACAAATCCTCTAGTCTGCAGTAACATTATTCAGACTGTTTACAAAGCCTCTGGTCTGTAGTAACATTATTCAGACTGTTTACAAAGCCTCTAGTCTATAGAAATATTATTCAGACTATTTACAAAGCCTCTAGTCTGTAGTAACATTATTCACACTGCTTCCAAAGCCTCTAGTCTACATTAACATTATTCAGACTGTTTACAAAGCCTCTAGTCTATAGTAATATTGTTCAGACTGTTTACAAAGCCTCTAGTCTGTAGTAACATTATTCAGACTGCTTACAAAGCCTCTAGTCTACATTAACATTATTCAGACTGTTTACAAAGCCTCTGGTCTGTAGTAACATTATTCAGAGTGTTTACAAAGCCTCTAGTCTGTAGTAACATTATTCAGGCTGTTTACAAAGCCTCTAGTCTGTAGTAACATTATTCAGACTGTTTACAAAGCCTCTGGAATGTAGTAACATTATTCAGAGTGTTTACAAAGCCTCTAGTCTGTAGTAACATTATTCAGGCTGTTTACAAAGCCTCTAGTCTGTAGTAACATTATTCAGACTGTTTACAAAGCCTCTGGAATGTAGTAACATTATTCAGAGTGTTTACAAAGCCTCTAGTCTGTAGTAACATTATTCAGACTGTTTACAAAGCCTCTAGTCTGTATTAACATTATTCAGACTGTTTACAAAGCCTCTGGTCTATAGTAATATTATTCAGAGTGTTTACAAAGCCTCTAGTCTGTAGTAACATTATTCAGACTGTTGACAAAGCCTCTAGTCTGTTGTAACATTATTCAGACTGTTTACAAAGCCTCTAGTCTTTAGTAACATTATTCAGACTGTTTACAAATCCTGTAGTCTGTAGTAACATTATTCAGACTGTTTACAAAGCCTCTAGTCTGTGGTAACATTATTCAGACTGTTTACAAATCCTCTGGTCTGTAGTAACATTATTCAGACTGTTTACAAAGCCTCTAGTCTGCAGTAACATTATTCAGACTGTTTACAAAGCCTCTGGTCTGTAGTAACATTATTCAGACTGTTTACATAGCCTCTAGTCTATAGTAATATTGTTCAGACTGTTTACAAAGCCTCTAGTCTGTAGTAACATTATTCAGACTGTTTACAAAGCCTCTAGTCTACATTAACATTATTCAGACTGTTTACAAAGCCTCTAGTCTGTAGTAACATTATTCAGACTGTTTACAAAGCCTTTAGTCTGTTGTAACATTATTCAGAGTGTTTACAAGTCTCTAGTCTGTAGTAACATTATTCAGACTGTTTATAAAGCCTCTGGTCTGTAGTAACATTATTCAGACTGTTTACAAAGCCTCTAGTCTATAGTAATATTGTTCAGACTGTTTATAAAGCCTCTAGTCTGTAGTAACATTATTCAGACTGCTTACAAAGCCTCTAGTCTACATTAACATTATTCAGACTGTTTACAAAGCCTCCGGTCTGTAGTAACATTATTCAGAGTGTTTACAAAGCCTCTAGTCTGTAGTAACATTATTCAGGCTGTTTACAAAGCCTCTAGTCTGTAGTAACATTATTCAGACTGTTTACAAAGCCTCTGGAATGTAGTAACATTATTCAGACTGTTTACAAAGCCTCTAGTCTGTAGTAACATTATTCAGACTGTTTACAAAGCCTCTAGTCTGTATTAACATTATTCAGACTGTTTACAAAGCCTCTGGTCTATAGTAATATTATTCAGACTGTTTACAAAGCCTCTAGTCTGTAGTAACATTATTCAGACTGCTTCCAAAGCCTCTAGTCTACATTAACATTATTCAGACTGTTTACAAAGCCTCTAGTCTGTAGTAACATTATTCAGACTGTTTACAAAGCCTCTAGTCTGTTGTAACATTATTCAGACTGTTTACAAAGCCTCTAGTCTGTAGTAACATAATGCAGACAGTTTACAAAGCCTCTGATCTGTAGTAACATTATTCAGACTGTTTACAAAGTCTCTATTCTTTAGTAACATTATTCAGACTGTTTACAAATCCTCTAGTCTGTAGTAACATTATTCAGACTGTTTACAAAGCCTCTGGTCTGTAGTAACATTATTCAGACTGTTTACAAAGCCTCTAGTCTGTATTAACATTATTCAGACTGTTTACAAAGCCTCTAGTCTGTTGTAACATTATTCAGAGTGTTTACAAAGCCTCTAGTCTGCAGTAACATTATTCAGACTGTTTACAAAGCCTCTGGTCTGTAGTAACATTATTCAGACTGTTTACAAAGCCTCTAGTCTATAGAAATATTATTCAGACTGTTTACAAAGCCTCTAGTCTGTAGTAACATTATTCAGACTGCTTCCAAAGCCTCTAGTCTACATTAACATTATTCAGACTGTTTACAAAGCCTCTAGTCTATAGTAATATTGTTCAGACTGTTTACAAAGCCTCTAGTCTGTAGTAACATTATTCAGACTGCTTACAAAGCCTCTAGTCTACATTAACATTATTCAGACTGTTTACAAAGCCTCTGGTCTGTAGTAACATTATTCAGAGTGTTTACAAAGCCTCTAGTCTGTAGTAACATTATTCAGGCTGTTTACAAAGCCTCTAGTCTGTAGTAACATTATTCAGACTGTTTACAAAGCCTCTGGAATGTAGTAACATTATTCAGACTGTTTACAAAGCCTCTAGTCTGTAGTAACATTATTCAGACTGTTTACAAAGCCTCTAGTCTGTATTAACATTATTCAGACTGTTTACAAAGCCTCTGGTGTATAGAAATATTATTCAGACTGTTTACAAAGCCTCTAGTCTGTAGTAACATTATTCAGACTGCTTCCAAAGCCTCTAGTCTACATTAACATTATTCAGACTGTTTACAAAGCCTCTAGTCTATAGTAATATTGTTCAGACTGTTTACAAAGCCTCTAGTCTGTAGTAACATTATTCAGACTGCTTACAAAGCCTCTAGTCTACATTAACATTATTCAGACTGTTTACAAAGCCTCTGGTCTGTAGTAACATTATTCAGAGTGTTTACAAAGCCTCTAGTCTGTAGTAACATTATTCAGACTGCTTACAAAGCCTCTAGTCTACATTAACATTATTCAGACTGTTTACAAAGCCTCTAGTCTGTAGTAACATTATTCAGACTGTTGACAAAGCCTCTAGTCTGTTGTAACATTATTCAGACTGTTTACAAAGTCTCTGTTCTTTAGTAACATTATTCAGACTGTTTACAAATCCTGTAGTCTGTAGTAACATTATTCAGACTGTTTACAAAGCCTCTAGTCTGTGGTAACATTATTCAGACTGTTTACAAATCCTCTGGTCTGTAGTAACATTATTCAGACTGTTTACAAAGCCTCTAGTCTATAGTAATATTGTTCAGACTGTTTACAAAGCCTCTAGTCTATAGTAATATTGTTCAGACTGTTTACAAAGCCTCTAGTCTGTAGTAACATTATTCAGACTGTTTACAAAGCCTCTAGTCTACATTAACATTATTCAGACTGTTTACAAAGCCTCTAGTCTGTAGTAACATTATTCAGACTGTTTACAAAGCCTCTAGTCTGTTGTAACATTATTCAGAGTGTTTACAAGTCTCTAGTCTGTAGTAACATTATTCAGACTGTTTATAAAGCCTCTGGTCTGTAGTAACATTATTCAGACTGTTTACAAAGCCTCTAGTCTATAGTAATATTGTTCAGACTGTTTATAAAGCCTCTAGTCTGTAGTAACATTATTCAGACTGCTTACAAAGCCTCTAGTCTACATTAACATTATTCAGACTGTTTACAAAGCCTCTGGAATGTAGTAACATTATTCAGACTGTTTACAAAGCCTCTGGTCTGTAGTAACATTATTCAGACTGTTTACAAAGCCTCTAGTCTGTATTAACATTATTCAGACTGTTTACAAAGCCTCTGGTCTATAGTAATATTATTCAGACTGTTTACAAAGCCTCTAGTCTGTAGTAACATTATTCAGACTGCTTCCAAAGCCTCTAGTCTACATTAACATTATTCAGACTGTTTACAAAGCCTCTAGTCTGTAGTAACATTATTCAGACCGTTTACAAAGCCTCTAGTCTGTTGTAACATTATTCAGACTGTTTACAAAGCCTCTAGTCTGTAGTAACATAATGCAGACAGTTTACAAAGCCTCTGATCTGTAGTAACATTATTCAGACTGTTTACAAAGTCTCTATTCTTTAGTAACATTATTCAGACTGTTTACAAATCCTCTAGTCTCTAGTAACATTATTCAGACTGTTTACAAAGCCTCTGGTCTGTAGTAACATTATTCAGACTGTTTACAAAGCCTCTAGTCTGTATTAACATTATTCAGACTGTTTACAAAGCCTCTAGTCTGTTGTAACATTATTCAGAGTGTTTACAAAGCCTCTAGTCTGCAGTAACATTATTCAGACTGTTTACAAAGCCTCTGGTCTGTAGTAACATTATTCAGACTGTTTACAAAGCCTCTAGTCTATAGAAATATTATTCAGACTGTTTACAAAGCCTCTAGTCTGTAGTAACATTATTCAGACTGCTTCCAAAGCCTCTAGTCTACATTAACATTATTCAGACTGTTTACAAAGCCTCTAGTCTATAGTAATATTGTTCAGACTGTTTACAAAGCCTCTAGTCTGTAGTAACATTATTCAGACTGCTTACAAAGCCTCTAGTCTACATTAACATTATTCAGACTGTTTACAAAGCCTCTGGTCTGTAGTAACATTATTCAGAGTGTTTACAAAGCCTCTAGTCTGTAGTAACATTATTCAGGCTGTTTACAAAGCCTCTAGTCTGTGGTAACATTATTCAGACTGTTTACAAAGCCTCTGGTCTGTAGTAACATTATTCAGACTGTTTACAAAGCCTCTAGTCTGTTGTAACATTATTCAGAGTGTTTACAAGTCTCTAGTCTGTAGTAACATTATTCAGACTGTTTATAAAGCCTCTGGTCTGTAGTAACATTATTCAGACTGTTTACAAAGCCTCTAGTCTATAGTAATATTGTTCAGACTGTTTATAAAGCCTCTAGTCTGTAGTAACATTATTCAGACTGCTTACAAAGCCTCTAGTCTACATTAACATTATTCAGACTGTTTACAAAGCCTCTGGAATGTAGTAACATTATTCAGACTGTTTACAAAGCCTCTGGTCTGTAGTAACATTATTCAGACTGTTTACAAAGCCTCTAGTCTGTATTAACATTATTCAGACTGTTTACAAAGCCTCTGGTCTATAGTAATATTATTCAGACTGTTTACAAAGCCTCTAGTCTGTAGTAACATTATTCAGACTGCTTCCAAAGCCTCTAGTCTACATTAACATTATTCAGACTGTTTACAAAGCCTCTAGTCTGTAGTAACATTATTCAGACCGTTTACAAAGCCTCTAGTCTGTTGTAACATTATTCAGACTGTTTACAAAGCCTCTAGTCTGTAGTAACATAATGCAGACAGTTTACAAAGCCTCTGATCTGTAGTAACATTATTCAGACTGTTTACAAAGTCTCTATTCTTTAGTAACATTATTCAGACTGTTTACAAATCCTCTAGTCTGTAGTAACATTATTCAGACTGTTTACAAAGCCTCTGGTCTGTAGTAACATTATTCAGACTGTTTACAAAGCCTCTAGTCTGTATTAACATTATTCAGACTGTTTACAAAGCCTCTAGTCTGTTGTAACATTATTCAGAGTGTTTACAAAGCCTCTAGTCTGCAGTAACATTATTCAGACTGTTTACAAAGCCTCTGGTCTGTAGTAACATTATTCAGACTGTTGACAAAGCCTCTAGTCTATAGAAATATTATTCAGACTGTTTACAAAGCCTCTAGTCTGTAGTAACATTATTCAGACTGCTTCCAAAGCCTCTAGTCTACATTAACATTATTCAGACTGTTTACAAAGCCTCTAGTCTATAGTAATATTGTTCAGACTGTTTACAAAGCCTCTAGTCTGTAGTAACATTATTCAGACTGCTTACAAAGCCTCTAGTCTACATTAACATTATTCAGACTGTTTACAAAGCCTCTGGTCTGTAGTAACATTATTCAGAGTGTTTACAAAGCCTCTAGTCTGTAGTAACATTATTCAGGCTGTTTACAAAGCCTCTAGTCTGTAGTAACATTATTCAGACTGTTTACAAAGCCTCTGGAATGTATTAACATTATTCAGGCTGTTTACAAAGCCTCTAGTCTGTAGTAACATTATTCAGACTGTTTACAAAGCCTCTAGTCTGTATTAACATTATTCAGACTGTTTACAAAGCCTCTGGTCTATAGTAATATTATTCAGACTGTTTACAAAGCCTCTAGTCTGTAGTAACATTATTCAGACTGCTTCCAAAGCCTCTAGTCTACATTAACATTATTCAGACTGTTTACAAAGCCTCTAGTCTGTAGTAACATTATTCAGACTGTTTACAAAGCCTTTAGTCTGTTGTAACATTATTCAGACTGTTTACAAAGCCTCTAGTCTGTAGTAACATTATGCAGACAGTTTACAAAGCCTCTGGTCTGTAGTAACATTATTCAGACTGTTTACAAAGTCTCTATTCTTTAGTAACATTAGTCAGACTGTTTACAAATCCTGTAGTCTGTAGTAACATTATTCAGACTGTTTACAAAGCCTCTAGTCTGTGGTAACATTATTCAGGCTGTTTACAAATCCTCTGGTCTGTAGTAACATTATTCAGACTGTTTGCAAAGCCTCTAGTCTGCAGTAACATTATTCAGACTGTTTACAAAGCCTCTGGTCTGTAGTAACATTATTCAGACTGTTTACATAGCCTCTAGTCTATAGTAATATTGTTCAGACTGTTTACAAAGCCTCTAGTCTGTAGTAACATTATTCAGACTGTTTACAAAGCCTCTAGTCTACATTAACATTATTCAGACTGTTTACAAAGCCTCTAGTCTGTAGTAACATTATTCAGACTGTTTACAAAGCCTCTAGTCTGTTGTAACATTATTCAGACTGTTTATAAAGCCTCTGGTCTGTAGTAACATTATTCAGACTGTTTACAAAGCCTCTAGTCTATAGTAATATTATTTAGACTGTTTACAAAGCCTCTAGTCTGTAGTAACATTATTCAGACTGTTTCCAAAGCCTCTAGTCTACATTAACATTATTCAGACTGTTTACAAAGCCTCTAGTCTATAGTAATATTGTTCAGACTGTTTACAAAGCCTCTAGTCTGTAGTAACATTATTCAGACTGTTTACAAAGCCTCTAGTCTACATTAACATTATTCAGACTGTTTACAAAGCCTCTGGTCTGTAGTAACATTATTCAGAGTGTTTACAAAGCCTCTAGTCTGTAGTAACATTATTCAGACTGTTTACAAAGCCTCTAGTCTGTAGTAACATTATTCAGACTGTTTACAAAGCCTCTGGAATGTAGTAACATTATTCAGACTGTTTACAAAGCCTCTAGTCTGTAGTAACATTATTCAGACTGTTTACAAAGCCTCTAGTCTGTATTAACATTATTCAGACTGTTTACAAAGCCTCTGGTCTATAGTGATATTATTTAGACTGTTTACAAAGCCTCTAGTCTGTAGTAACATTATTCAGAATGCTTCCAAAGCCTCTAGTCTACATTAACATTATTCAGACTGTTTACAAAGCCTCTAGTCTGTAGTAACATTATTCAGACTGTTGACAAAGCCTCTAGTCTGTTGTAACATTATTCAGACTGTTTACAAAACCTCTAGTCTGTAGTAACATTATGCAGACAGTTTACAAAGCCTCTGGTCTGTAGTAACATTATTCAGACAGTTTACAAAGTCTCTATTCTTTAGTAACATTATTCAGACTGTTTACAAATCCTCTAGTCTGTAGTAACATTATTCAGACTGTTTACAAAGCCTCTAGTCTGTAGTAACATTATTCAGACTGTTTACAAAGCCTCTAGTCTGTTGTAACATTATTCAGAGTGTTTACAAAGCCTCTAGTCTGCAGTAACATTATTCAGACTGTTTACAAAGCCTCTGGTCTGTAGTAACATTATTCAGACTGTTTACAAAGCCTCTAGTCTATAGTAATATTATTCAGACTGTTTACAAAGCCTCTAGTCTGTAGTAACATTATTCAGACTGCTTCCAAAGCCTCTAGTCTACATTAACATTATTCAGACTGTTTACAAAGCCTCTAGTCTATAGTAATATTGTTCAGACTGTTTACAAAGCCTCTAGTCTGTAGTAACATTATTCAGACTGCTTACAAAGCCTCTAGTCTACATTAACATTATTCAGACTGTTTACAAAGCCTCTGGTCTGTAGTAACATTATTCAGACTGCTTACAAAGCCTCTAGTCTACATTAACATTATTCAGACTGTTTACAAAGCCTCTAGTCTGTAGTAACATTATTCAGACTGTTTACAAAGCCTCTGGAATGTAGTAACATTATTCAGACTGTTTACAAAGCCTCTAGTCTGTAGTAACATTATTCAGACTGTTTACAAAGCCTCTAGTCTGTATTAACATTATTCAGACTGTTTACAAAGCCTCTGGTCTATAGTAATATTATTCAGACTGTTTACAAAGCCTCTAGTCTGTAGTAACATTATTCAGAATGCTTCCAAAGCCTCTAGTCTACATTAACATTATTCAGACTGTTTACAAAGCCTCTAGTCTGTAGTAACATTATTCAGACTGTTGACAAAGCCTCTAGTCTGTTGTAACATTATTCAGACTGTTTACAAAACCTCTAGTCTGTAGTAACATTATGCAGACAGTTTACAAAGCCTCTGGTCTGTAGTAACATTATTCAGACTGTTTACAAAGTCTCTATTCTTTAGTAACATTATTCAGACTGTTTACAAATCCTCTAGTCTGTAGTAACATTATTCAGACTGTTTACAAAGCCTCTAGTCTGTAGTAACATTATTCAGACTGTTTACAAAGCCTCTAGTCTGTTGTAACATTATTCAGAGTGTTTACAAAGCCTCTAGTCTGCAGTAACATTATTCAGACTGTTTACAAAGCCTCTGGTCTGTAGTAACATTATTCAGACTGTTTACAAAGCCTCTAGTCTATAGTAATATTATTCAGACTGTTTACAAAGCCTCTAGTCTGTAGTAACATTATTCAGACTGCTTCCAAAGCCTCTAGTCTACATTAACATTATTCAGACTGTTTACAAAGCCTCTAGTCTATAGTAATATTGTTCAGACTGTTTAAAAAGCCTCTAGTCTGTAGTAACATTATTCAGACTGCTTACAAAGCCTCTAGTCTACATTAACATTATTCAGACTGTTTACAAAGCCTCTGGTCTGTAGTAACATTATTCAGAGTGTTTACAAAAACTCTAGTCTGTAGTAACATTATTCAGGCTGTTTACAAAGCCTCTAGTCTGTAGTAACATTATTCAGACTGTTTACAAAGCCTCTGGAATGTAGTAACATTATTCAGACTGTTTACAAAGCCTCTAGTCTGTAGTAACATTATTCAGACTGTTTACAAAGCCTCTAGTCTGTATTAACATTATTCAGACTGTTTACAAAGCCTCTGGTCTATAGTAATATTATTCAGACTGTTTACAAAGCCTCTAGTCTGTAGTAACATTATTCAGACTGCTTCCAAAGCCTCTAGTCTACATTAACATTATTCAGACTGTTTACAAAGCCTCTAGTCTGTAGTAACATTATTCAGACTGTTTACAAAGCCTCTAGTCTGTTGTAACATTATTCAGACTGTTTACAAAGCCTCTAGTCTGTAGTAACATTATGCAGACAGTTTACAAAGCCTCTGGTCTCTAGTAACATTATTCAGACTGTTTACAAAGTCTCTATTCTTTAGTAACATTATTCAGACTGTTTACAAATCCTCTAGCCTGTAGTAACATTATTCAGACTGTTTACAATCCTCTAGTCTATATTAACATTATTCAGACTGTTTACAAAGCCTCTAGTCTGTAGTAACATTATTCAGACTGTTGACAAAGCCTCTAGTCTGTTGTAACATTATTCAGACTTCTTCCAAAGCCTCTAGTCTACATTAACATTATTCAGACTGTTTACAAAGCCTCTAGTCTGTAGTAACATTATTCAGACTGTTGACAAAGCCTCTAGTCTGTTGTAACATTATTCAGACTGTTTACAAAGCCTCTAGTCTGTAGTAACATTATGCAGACAGTTTACAAAGCCTCTGGTCTGTTGTAACATTATTCAGACTGTTGACAAAGCCTCTAGTCTGTTGTAACATTATTCAGACTGTTTACAAAGCCTCTAGTCTGTAGTAACATTATTCAGGCTGTATACAAAGCCTCTAGTCTGTTTTAACATTATTCAGACTGCTTACAAAGCCTCTAGTCTGTAGTAACATTATTCAGACCGTTTACAAAGCCTCTACCCTGTAGTAACATTATTCAGACTATTTACAAAGCCTCTAGTCTGTTGTAACATTATTCAGACTGCTTACAAAGCCTCTAGTCTGTAGTAACATTATTCAGACTGTTTACAAAGCCTCTAGTCTGTAGTAACATTATTCAGACTGTTTACAAAGCCTCTAGTCTGTATTAACATTATTCAGACTGTTTACAAAGCCTCTAGTCTGTATTAACATTATTCAGACTGTTTACAAAGCCTCTAGTCTGTAGTAACATTATTCAGAATGCTTCCAAAGCTTCTAGTCTACATTAACATTATTCAGACTGTTTACAAAGCCTCTAGTCTGTAGTAACATTATTCAGACTGTTGACAAAGCCTCTAGTCTGTTGTAACATTATTCAGACTGTTTAAAAAACCTCTAGTCTGTAGTAACATTATGCAGACAGTTTACAAAGCCTCTGGTCTGTAGTAACATTATTCAGACTGTTTACAAAGTCTCTATTCTTTAGTAACATTATTCAGACTGTTTACAAATCCTCTAGTCTTTAGTAACATTATTCAGACTGTTTACAAAGCCTCTAGTCTGTAGTAACATTATTCAGACTGTTTACAAAGCCTCTAGTCTGTTGTAACATTATTCAGAGTGTTTACAAAGCCTCTAGTCTGCAGTAACATTATTCAGACTGTTTACAAAGCCTCTGGTCTGTAGTAACATTATTCAGACTGTTTACAAAGCCTCTAGTCTATAGTAATATTATTCAGACTGTTTACAAAGCCTCTAGTCTGTAGTAACATTATTCAGACTGCTTCCAAAGCCTCTAGTCTACATTAACATTATTCAGACTGTTTACAAAGCCTCTAGTCTATAGTAATATTGTTCAGACTGTTTACAAAGCCTCTAGTCTGTAGTAACATTATTCAGACTGCTTACAAAGCCTCTAGTCTACATTAACATTATTCAGACTGTTTACAAAGCCTCTGGTCTGTAGTAACATTATTCAGAGTGTTTACAAAGCCTCTAGTCTGTAGTAACATTATTCAGGCTGTTTACAAAGCCTCTAGTCTGTAGTAACATTATTCAGACTGTTTACAAAGCCTCTGGAATGTAGTAACATTATTCAGACTGTTTACAAAGCCTCTAGTCTGTAGTAACATTATTCAGACTGTTTACAAAGCCTCTAGTCTGTATTAACATTATTCAGACTGTTTACAAAGCCTCTGGTCTATAGTAATATTATTCAGAATGTTTACAAAGCCTCTAGTCTGTAGTAACATTATTCAGACTGCTTCCAAAGCCTCTAGTCTACATTAACATTATTCAGACTGTTTACAAAGCCTCTAGTCTGTAGTAACATTATTCAGACTGTTTACAAATCCTCTAGCCTGTAGTAACATTATTCAGACTGTTTACAAACCTCTAGTCTACATTAACATTATTCAGACTGTTTACAAAGCCTCTAGTCTGTAGTAACATTATTCAGACTGTTGACAAAGCCTCTAGTCTGTTGTAACATTATTCAGACTGCTTCCAAAGCCTCTAGTCTACATTAACATTATTCAGACTGTTTACAAAGCCTCTAGTCTGTAGTAACATTATTCAGACTGTTGACAAAGCCTCTAGTCTGTTGTAACATTATTCAGACTGTTTACAAAGCCTCTAGTCTGTAGTAACATTATGCAGACAGTTTACAAAGCCTCTGGTCTGTTGTAACATTATTCAGACTGTTTACAAAGCCTCTAGTCTGTAGTAACATTATTCAGGCTGTATACAAAGCCTCTAGTCTGTTTTAACATTATTCAGACTGCTTACAAAGCCTCTAGTCTGTAGTAACATTATTCAGACCGTTTACAAAGCCTCTACCCTGTAGTAACATTATTCAGACTATTTACAAAGCCTCTAGTCTGTTGTAACGTTATTCAGACTGCTTACAAAGCCTCTAGTCTTTAGTAACATTATTCAGACTGTTTACAAAGCCTCTAGTCTATAGTAACATTATTCAGGCTGTTTACAAAGCCTCTAGTCTGTAGTAACATTATTCAGCCTGTTTACAAAGCCTCTAGTCTGTTGTAACATTATTCAGACTGTTTACAAAGCCTCTACCCTGTAGTAACATTATTCAGACTGTTAACAATACCTCTGGTCTGTCGTAACATTATTCAGACTGTTTACAAAGCCTCTAGTCAGTAGTAACATTATTCAGAGTGTTTACAAAGCCTCTACCCTTTAGTAACATTATTCAGGCTGTTTACAAAGCCTCTACCCTGTAGTAACATTATTCAGACTGTTTACAAAGCCTCTACACTGTAGTAACATTATTCAGACTGTTTACAAAGCCTCTAGTCTGTAGTAACATTATTCAGGCTGTTTACAAAGCCTGTGGTCTACAGTAACATTATTCAGACTGTTTACAAAGCCTCTAGTCTGTAGTAACATTATTCAGACTGCTTACAAAGCCTCTAGTCTGTAGTAACATTATTCAGACTGTTTACAAAGCCTCTAGTCTATAGTAACATTATGCAGATGTTTACAAAGCCTCTAGTCTGTAGTAACATTATTCAGACTGTTTACAAAGCCTCTAGTCTGTTGTAACATTATTCAGACTGTTTACAAAGCCTCTGGTCTGTAGTAACATTATTCAGACTGTTTACAAAGCCTCTAGTCTGTTGTAACATTATTCAGACTGTTTACAAAGCCTCTGGTCTGTAGTAACATTATTCAGACTGTTTACAAAGCCTCTAGTCTGTAGTAACATTATTCAGACTGTTTACAAAGCCTCTGGTCTGTAGTAACATTATTCAGACTGTTTACAAAGCCTCTAGTCTATAGTAATATTATTCAGACTGTTTACAAAGCCTCTAGTCTGTAGTAACATTATTCAGACTGCTTACAAAGCCTCTTGTCTATACTAACATTATTCAGACTGTTTACAAAACCTCTGGTCTGTAGTAACATTATTCAGACTGTTTACAAAGCCTCTAGTCTGTAGTAACATTATTCAGACTGTTTACAAAGCCTCTGCTCTGTAGTAACATTATTCAGACTGTTTACAAAGCCTCTAGTCTGTAGTAACATTATTCAGACTGTTGACAATGCCTCTACCCTGTAGTAACATTATTCAGACTGTTTACAAAGCCTCTAGTCTGTTGTAACATTATTCAGACTGCTTACAAAGCCTCTAGTCTGTAGTAACATTATTCAGACTATTTACAAAGTCTCTAGTCTGTTGTAACATTATTCAGACTGCTTACAAAGCCTCTAGTCTGTAGTAACATTATTCAGACTGTTTACAAAGCCTCTAGTCTATAGTAATATTATTCAGACTGTTTACAAAGCCTCTAGTCTGTAGTAACATTATTCAGACTGCTTACAAAGCCTCTAGTCTGTAGTAACATTATTCAGACTGTTTACAAAACCTCTGGTCTGTAGTAACATTATTCAGACTGTTTACAAAGCCTCTAGTCTGTAGTAACATTATTCAGACTGTTTACAAAGCCTCTACCCTGTAGTAACATTATTCAGAGTGTTGACAAAGCCTCTACCCTGTAGTAACATTATTCAGACTGTTTACAAAACCTCTGGTCTGTAGTAACATTATTCAGGCTGTTTACAAAGCCTCTACCCTGTAGTAACGTTATTCAGACTGTTGACAATGCCTCTACCCTGTAGTAACATTATTCAGACTGTTTACAAAGCCTCTAGTCTGTTGTAACATTATTCAGACTGCTTACAAAGCCTCTAGTCTGTAGTAACATTATTCAGACCGTTTACAAAGCCTCTACCCTGTAGTAACATTATTCAGACTATTTACAAAGCCTCTAGTCTGTTGTAACATTATTCAGACTGCTTACAAAGCCTCTAGTCTGTAGTAACATTATTCAGACTGTTTACAAAGCCTCTAGTCTATACTAACATTATGCAGATTTTTACAAAGCCTCTAGTCTGTAGTAACATTATTCAGACTGTTTACAAAGCCACTAGTCTGTTGTAACATTATTCAGACTGTTTACAAAGCCTCTAGTCTGTAGTAACATTATTCAGACTGCTTCCAAAGCCTCTAGTCTATAGTAATATTATTCAGACTGTTTACAAAGCCTCTAGTCTGTAGTAACATTATTCAGACTGTTTACAAAGCCTCTAGTCTGTTGTAACATTATTCAGACTGTTTACAAAGCCTCTAGTCTGTAGTAACATTATGCAGACAGTTTACAAAGCTTCTGGTCTGTAGTAACATTATTCAGACTGTTTACAAAGTCTCTATTCTTTAGTAACATTATTCAGACTGTTTACAAATCCTCTAGCCTGTAGTAACATTATTCAGACTGTTTACAAACCTCTAGTCTACATTAACATTATTCAGACTGTTTACAAAGCCTCTAGTCTGTAGTAACATTATTCAGACTTTTGACAAAGCCTCTAGTCTGTTGTAACATTATTCAGACTGCTTCCAAAGCCTCTAGTCTACATTAACATTATTCAGACTGTTTACAAAGCCTCTAGTCTGTAGTAACATTATTCAGACTGTTTACAAAGCCTCTAGTCTGTAGTAACATTATTCAGACTGCTTACAAAGCCTCTAGTCTACATTAACATTATTCAGACTGTTTACAAAGCCTCTGGTCTGTAGTAACATTATTCAGACTGCTTCCAAAGCCTCTAGTCTACATTAACATTATTCAGACTGTTTACAAAGCCTCTAGTCTGTAGTAACATTATTCAGACTGTTTACAAAGCCTCTAGTCTGTAGTAACATTATTCAGACTGCTTACAAAGCCTCTAGTCTACATTAACATTATTCAGACTGTTTACAAAGCCTCTGGTCTGTAGTAACATTATTCAGACTGTTTACAAAGCCTCTAGTCTGTAGTAACATTATTCAGACTGTTTACAAAGCCTCTGCTCTGTAGTAACATTATTCAGACTGTTTACAAAGCCTCTAGTCTGTAGTAACATTATTCAGACTGTTGACAATGCCTCTACCCTGTAGTAACATTATTCAGACTGCTTACAAAGCCTCTAGTCTACATTAACATTATTCAGACTGTTTACAAAGCCTCTAGTCTGTTGTAACATTATTCAGACTGCTTCCAAAGCCTCTAGTCTACATTAACATTATTCAGACTGTTTACAAAGCCTCTAGTCTGTAGTAACATTATTCAGACTGTTTACAAAGCCTCTAGTCTGTAGTAACATTATTCAGACTGCTTACAAAGCCTCTAGTCTACATTAACATTATTCAGACTGTTTACAAAGCCTCTGGTCTGTAGTAACATTATTCAGACTGTTTACAAAGCCTCTAGTCTGTAGTAACATTATTCAGACTGTTTACAAAGCCTCTGCTCTGTAGTAACATTATTCAGACTGTTTACAAAGCCTCTAGTCTGTAGTAACATTATTCAGACTGTTGACAATGCCTCTACCCTGTAGTAACATTATTCAGACTGTTTACAAAGCCTCTAGTCTGTTGTAACATTATTCAGACTGCTTACAAAGCCTCTAGTCTGTAGTAACATTATTCAGACTATTTACAAAGTCTCTAGTCTGTTGTAACATTATTCAGACTGCTTACAAAGCCTCTAGTCTGTAGTAACATTATTCAGACTGTTTACAAAGCCTCTAGTCTATAGTAATATTATTCAGACTGTTTACAAAGCCTCTAGTCTGTAGTAACATTATTCAGACTGCTTACAAAGCCTCTAGTCTGTAGTAACATTATTCAGACTGTTTACAAAACCTCTGGTCTGTAGTAACATTATTCAGACTGTTTACAAAGCCTCTAGTCTGTAGTAACATTATTCAGACTGTTTACAAAGCCTCTACCCTGTAGTAACATTATTCAGAGTGTTGACAAAGCCTCTACCCTGTAGTAACATTATTCAGACTGTTTACAAAACCTCTGGTCTGTAGTAACATTATTCAGGCTGTTTACAAAGCCTCTACCCTGTAGTAACGTTATTCAGACTGTTGACAATGCCTCTACCCTGTAGTAACATTATTCAGACTGTTTACAAAGCCTCTAGTCTGTTGTAACATTATTCAGACTGCTTACAAAGCCTCTAGTCTGTAGTAACATTATTCAGACCGTTTACAAAGCCTCTACCCTGTAGTAACATTATTCAGACTATTTACAAAGCCTCTAGTCTGTTGTAACATTATTCAGACTGCTTACAAAGCCTCTAGTCTGTAGTAACATTATTCAGACTGTTTACAAAGCCTCTAGTCTATACTAACATTATGCAGATTTTTACAAAGCCTCTAGTCTGTAGTAACATTATTCAGACTGTTTACAAAGCCACTAGTCTGTTGTAACATTATTCAGACTGTTTACAAAGCCTCTAGTCTGTAGTAACATTATTCAGACTGCTTCCAAAGCCTCTAGTCTATAGTAATATTATTCAGACTGTTTACAAAGCCTCTAGTCTGTAGTAACATTATTCAGACTGTTTACAAAGCCTCTAGTCTGTTGTAACATTATTCAGACTGTTTACAAAGCCTCTAGTCTGTAGTAACATTATGCAGACAGTTTACAAAGCTTCTGGTCTGTAGTAACATTATTCAGACTGTTTACAAAGTCTCTATTCTTTAGTAACATTATTCAGACTGTTTACAAATCCTCTAGCCTGTAGTAACATTATTCAGACTGTTTACAAACCTCTAGTCTACATTAACATTATTCAGACTGTTTACAAAGCCTCTAGTCTGTAGTAACATTATTCAGACTTTTGACAAAGCCTCTAGTCTGTTGTAACATTATTCAGACTGCTTCCAAAGCCTCTAGTCTACATTAACATTATTCAGACTGTTTACAAAGCCTCTAGTCTGTAGTAACATTATTCAGACTGTTTACAAAGCCTCTAGTCTGTAGTAACATTATTCAGACTGCTTACAAAGCCTCTAGTCTACATTAACATTATTCAGACTGTTTACAAAGCCTCTGGTCTGTAGTAACATTATTCAGAGTGTTTACAAAGCCTCTAGTCTGTAGTAACATTATTCAGGCTGTTTACAAAGCCTCTAGTCTGTAGTAACATTATTCAGACTGTTTACAAAGCCTCTGGAATGTAGTAACATTATTCAGGCTGTTTACAAAGCCTCTAGTCTGTAGTAACATTATTCAGACTGTTTACAAAGCCTCTAGTCTGTATTAACATTATTCAGACTGTTTACAAAGCCTCTGGTCTATAGTAATATTATTCAGACTGTTTACAAAGCCTCTAGTCTGTAGTAACATTATTCAGACTGCTTCCAAAGCCTCTAGTCTACATTAACATTATTCAGACTGTTTACAAAGCCTCTAGTCTGTAGTAACATTATTCAGACTGTTTACAAAGCCTTTAGTCTGTTGTAACATTATTCAGACTGTTTACAAAGCCTCTAGTCTGTAGTAACATTATGCAGACAGTTTACAAAGCCTCTGGTCTGTAGTAACATTATTCAGACTGTTTACAAAGTCTCTATTCTTTAGTAACATTAGTCAGACTGTTTACAAATCCTGTAGTCTGTAGTAACATTATTCAGACTGTTTACAAAGCCTCTAGTCTGTGGTAACATTATTCAGGCTGTTTACAAATCCTCTGGTCTGTAGTAACATTATTCAGACTGTTTGCAAAGCCTCTAGTCTGCAGTAACATTATTCAGACTGTTTACAAAGCCTCTGGTCTGTAGTAACATTATTCAGACTGTTTACATAGCCTCTAGTCTATAGTAATATTGTTCAGACTGTTTACAAAGCCTCTAGTCTGTAGTAACATTATTCAGACTGTTTACAAAGCCTCTAGTCTACATTAACATTATTCAGACTGTTTACAAAGCCTCTAGTCTGTAGTAACATTATTCAGACTGTTTACAAAGCCTCTAGTCTGTTGTAACATTATTCAGACTGTTTATAAAGCCTCTGGTCTGTAGTAACATTATTCAGACTGTTTACAAAGCCTCTAGTCTATAGTAATATTATTTAGACTGTTTACAAAGCCTCTAGTCTGTAGTAACATTATTCAGACTGTTTCCAAAGCCTCTAGTCTACATTAACATTATTCAGACTGTTTACAAAGCCTCTAGTCTATAGTAATATTGTTCAGACTGTTTACAAAGCCTCTAGTCTGTAGTAACATTATTCAGACTGTTTACAAAGCCTCTAGTCTACATTAACATTATTCAGACTGTTTACAAAGCCTCTGGTCTGTAGTAACATTATTCAGAGTGTTTACAAAGCCTCTAGTCTGTAGTAACATTATTCAGACTGTTTACAAAGCCTCTAGTCTGTAGTAACATTATTCAGACTGTTTACAAAGCCTCTGGAATGTAGTAACATTATTCAGACTGTTTACAAAGCCTCTAGTCTGTAGTAACATTATTCAGACTGTTTACAAAGCCTCTAGTCTGTATTAACATTATTCAGACTGTTTACAAAGCCTCTGGTCTATAGTGATATTATTTAGACTGTTTACAAAGCCTCTAGTCTGTAGTAACATTATTCAGAATGCTTCCAAAGCCTCTAGTCTACATTAACATTATTCAGACTGTTTACAAAGCCTCTAGTCTGTAGTAACATTATTCAGACTGTTGACAAAGCCTCTAGTCTGTTGTAACATTATTCAGACTGTTTACAAAACCTCTAGTCTGTAGTAACATTATGCAGACAGTTTACAAAGCCTCTGGTCTGTAGTAACATTATTCAGACAGTTTACAAAGTCTCTATTCTTTAGTAACATTATTCAGACTGTTTACAAATCCTCTAGTCTGTAGTAACATTATTCAGACTGTTTACAAAGCCTCTAGTCTGTAGTAACATTATTCAGACTGTTTACAAAGCCTCTAGTCTGTTGTAACATTATTCAGAGTGTTTACAAAGCCTCTAGTCTGCAGTAACATTATTCAGACTGTTTACAAAGCCTCTGGTCTGTAGTAACATTATTCAGACTGTTTACAAAGCCTCTAGTCTATAGTAATATTATTCAGACTGTTTACAAAGCCTCTAGTCTGTAGTAACATTATTCAGACTGCTTCCAAAGCCTCTAGTCTACATTAACATTATTCAGACTGTTTACAAAGCCTCTAGTCTATAGTAATATTGTTCAGACTGTTTACAAAGCCTCTAGTCTGTAGTAACATTATTCAGACTGCTTACAAAGCCTCTAGTCTACATTAACATTATTCAGACTGTTTACAAAGCCTCTGGTCTGTAGTAACATTATTCAGACTGCTTACAAAGCCTCTAGTCTACATTAACATTATTCAGACTGTTTACAAAGCCTCTAGTCTGTAGTAACATTATTCAGACTGTTTACAAAGCCTCTGGAATGTAGTAACATTATTCAGACTGTTTACAAAGCCTCTAGTCTGTAGTAACATTATTCAGACTGTTTACAAAGCCTCTAGTCTGTATTAACATTATTCAGACTGTTTACAAAGCCTCTGGTCTATAGTAATATTATTCAGACTGTTTACAAAGCCTCTAGTCTGTAGTAACATTATTCAGAATGCTTCCAAAGCCTCTAGTCTACATTAACATTATTCAGACTGTTTACAAAGCCTCTAGTCTGTAGTAACATTATTCAGACTGTTTACAAAGCCACTAGTCTGTAGTAACATTATTCAGACTGTTTACAAAGCCTCTAGTCTGTAGTAACATTATTCAGACTGCTTCCAAAGCCTCTAGTCTATAGTAATATTATTCAGACTGTTTACAAAGCCTCTAGTCTGTAGTAACATTATTCAGACTGTTTACAAAGCCTCTAGTCTGTTGTAACATTATTCAGACTGTTTACAAAGCCTCTAGTCTGTAGTAACATTATGCAGACAGTTTACAAAGCTTCTGGTCTGTAGTAACATTATTCAGACTGTTTACAAAGTCTCTATTCTTTAGTAACATTATTCAGACTGTTTACAAATCCTCTAGCCTGTAGTAACATTATTCAGACTGTTTACAAACCTCTAGTCTACATTAACATTATTCAGACTGTTTACAAAGCCTCTAGTCTGTAGTAACATTATTCAGACTTTTGACAAAGCCTCTAGTCTGTTGTAACATTATTCAGACTGCTTCCAAAGCCTCTAGTCTACATTAACATTATTCAGACTGTTTACAAAGCCTCTAGTCTGTAGTAACATTATTCAGACTGTTTACAAAGCCTCTAGTCTGTAGTAACATTATTCAGACTGCTTACAAAGCCTCTAGTCTACATTAACATTATTCAGACTGTTTACAAAGCCTCTGGTCTGTAGTAACATTATTCAGAGTGTTTACAAAGCCTCTAGTCTGTAGTAACATTATTCAGGCTGTTTACAAAGCCTCTAGTCTGTAGTAACATTATTCAGACTGTTTACAAAGCCTCTGGAATGTAGTAACATTATTCAGGCTGTTTACAAAGCCTCTAGTCTGTAGTAACATTATTCAGACTGTTTACAAAGCCTCTAGTCTGTATTAACATTATTCAGACTGTTTACAAAGCCTCTGGTCTATAGTAATATTATTCAGACTGTTTACAAAGCCTCTAGTCTGTAGTAACATTATTCAGACTGCTTCCAAAGCCTCTAGTCTACATTAACATTATTCAGACTGTTTACAAAGCCTCTAGTCTGTAGTAACATTATTCAGACTGTTTACAAAGCCTTTAGTCTGTTGTAACATTATTCAGACTGTTTACAAAGCCTCTAGTCTGTAGTAACATTATGCAGACAGTTTACAAAGCCTCTGGTCTGTAGTAACATTATTCAGACTGTTTACAAAGTCTCTATTCTTTAGTAACATTAGTCAGACTGTTTACAAATCCTGTAGTCTGTAGTAACATTATTCAGACTGTTTACAAAGCCTCTAGTCTGTGGTAACATTATTCAGGCTGTTTACAAATCCTCTGGTCTGTAGTAACATTATTCAGACTGTTTGCAAAGCCTCTAGTCTGCAGTAACATTATTCAGACTGTTTACAAAGCCTCTGGTCTGTAGTAACATTATTCAGACTGTTTACATAGCCTCTAGTCTATAGTAATATTGTTCAGACTGTTTACAAAGCCTCTAGTCTGTAGTAACATTATTCAGACTGTTTACAAAGCCTCTAGTCTACATTAACATTATTCAGACTGTTTACAAAGCCTCTAGTCTGTAGTAACATTATTCAGACTGTTTACAAAGCCTCTAGTCTGTTGTAACATTATTCAGACTGTTTATAAAGCCTCTGGTCTGTAGTAACATTATTCAGACTGTTTACAAAGCCTCTAGTCTATAGTAATATTATTTAGACTGTTTACAAAGCCTCTAGTCTGTAGTAACATTATTCAGACTGTTTCCAAAGCCTCTAGTCTACATTAACATTATTCAGACTGTTTACAAAGCCTCTAGTCTATAGTAATATTGTTCAGACTGTTTACAAAGCCTCTAGTCTGTAGTAACATTATTCAGACTGTTTACAAAGCCTCTAGTCTACATTAACATTATTCAGACTGTTTACAAAGCCTCTGGTCTGTAGTAACATTATTCAGAGTGTTTACAAAGCCTCTAGTCTGTAGTAACATTATTCAGACTGTTTACAAAGCCTCTGGAATGTAGTAACATTATTCAGACTGTTTACAAAGCCTCTAGTCTGTAGTAACATTATTCAGACTGTTTACAAAGCCTCTAGTCTGTATTAACATTATTCAGACTGTTTACAAAGCCTCTGGTCTATAGTGATATTATTTAGACTGTTTACAAAGCCTCTAGTCTGTAGTAACATTATTCAGAATGCTTCCAAAGCCTCTAGTCTACATTAACATTATTCAGACTGTTTACAAAGCCTCTAGTCTGTAGTAACATTATTCAGACTGTTGACAAAGCCTCTAGTCTGTTGTAACATTATTCAGACTGTTTACAAAACCTCTAGTCTGTAGTAACATTATGCAGACAGTTTACAAAGCCTCTGGTCTGTAGTAACATTATTCAGACAGTTTACAAAGTCTCTATTCTTTAGTAACATTATTCAGACTGTTTACAAATCCTCTAGTCTGTAGTAACATTATTCAGACTGTTTACAAAGCCTCTAGTCTGTAGTAACATTATTCAGACTGTTTACAAAGCCTCTAGTCTGTTGTAACATTATTCAGAGTGTTTACAAAGCCTCTAGTCTGCAGTAACATTATTCAGACTGTTTACAAAGCCTCTGGTCTGTAGTAACATTATTCAGACTGTTTACAAAGCCTCTAGTCTATATTAACATTATTCAGACTGTTTACAAAGCCTCTAGTCTGTAGTAACATTATTCAGACTGCTTCCAAAGCCTCTAGTCTACATTAACATTATTCAGACTGTTTACAAAGCCTCTAGTCTATAGTAATATTGTTCAGACTGTTTACAAAGCCTCTAGTCTGTAGTAACATTATTCAGACTGCTTACAAAGCCTCTAGTCTACATTAACATTATTCAGACTGTTTACAAAGCCTCTGGTCTGTAGTAACATTATTCAGACTGCTTACAAAGCCTCTAGTCTACATTAACATTATTCAGACTGTTTACAAAGCCTCTAGTCTGTAGTAACATTATTCAGACTGTTTACAAAGCCTCTGGAATGTAGTAACATTATTCAGACTGTTTACAAAGCCTCTAGTCTGTAGTAACATTATTCAGACTGTTTACAAAGCCTCTGGAATGTAGTAACATTATTCAGGCTGTTTACAAAGCCTCTAGTCTGTAGTAACATTATTCAGACTGTTTACAAAGCCTCTAGTCTGTATTAACATTATTCAGACTGTTTACAAAGCCTCTGGTCTATAGTAATATTATTCAGACTGTTTACAAAGCCTCTAGTCTGTAGTAACATTATTCAGACTGCTTCCAAAGCCTCTAGTCTACATTAACATTATTCAGACTGTTTACAAAGCCTCTAGTCTGTAGTAACATTATTCAGACTGTTTACAAAGCCTATAGTCTGTTGTAACATTATTCAGACTGTTTACAAAGCCTCTAGTCTGTAGTAACATTATGCAGACAGTTTACAAAGCCTCTGGTCTGTAGTAACATTATTCAGACTGTTTACAAAGTCTCTATTCTTTAGTAACATTAGTCAGACTGTTTACAAATCCTGTAGTCTGTAGTAACATTATTCAGACTGTTTACAAAGCCTCTAGTCTGTGGTAACATTATTCAGGCTGTTTACAAATCCTCTGGTCTGTAGTAACATTATTCAGACTGTTTGCAAAGCCTCTAGTCTGCAGTAACATTATTCAGACTGTTTACAAAGCCTCTGGTCTGTAGTAACATTATTCAGACTGTTTACATAGCCTCTAGTCTATAGTAATATTGTTCAGACTGTTTACAAAGCCTCTAGTCTGTAGTAACATTATTCAGACTGTTTACAAAGCCTCTAGTCTACATTAACATTATTCAGACTGTTTACAAAGCCTCTAGTCTGTAGTAACATTATTCAGACTGTTTACAAAGCCTCTAGTCTGTTGTAACATTATTCAGACTGTTTATAAAGCCTCTGGTCTGTAGTAACATTATTCAGACTGTTTACAAAGCCTCTAGTCTATAGTAATATTATTTAGACTGTTTACAAAGCCTCTAGTCTGTAGTAACATTATTCAGACTGTTTCCAAAGCCTCTAGTCTACATTAACATTATTCAGACTGTTTACAAAGCCTCTAGTCTATAGTAATATTGTTCAGACTGTTTACAAAGCCTCTAGTCTGTAGTAACATTATTCAGACTGTTTACAAAGCCTCTAGTCTACATTAACATTATTCAGACTGTTTACAAAGCCTCTGGTCTGTAGTAACATTATTCAGAGTGTTTACAAAGCCTCTAGTCTGTAGTAACATTATTCAGACTGTTTACAAAGCCTCTGGAATGTAGTAACATTATTCAGACTGTTTACAAAGCCTCTAGTCTGTAGTAACATTATTCAGACTGTTTACAAAGCCTCTAGTCTGTATTAACATTATTCAGACTGTTTACAAAGCCTCTGGTCTATAGTGATATTATTTAGACTGTTTACAAAGCCTCTAGTCTGTAGTAACATTATTCAGAATGCTTCCAAAGCCTCTAGTCTACATTAACATTATTCAGACTGTTTACAAAGCCTCTAGTCTGTAGTAACATTATTCAGACTGTTGACAAAGCCTCTAGTCTGTTGTAACATTATTCAGACTGTTTACAAAACCTCTAGTCTGTAGTAACATTATGCAGACAGTTTACAAAGCCTCTGGTCTGTAGTAACATTATTCAGACAGTTTACAAAGTCTCTATTCTTTAGTAACATTATTCAGACTGTTTACAAATCCTCTAGTCTGTAGTAACATTATTCAGACTGTTTACAAAGCCTCTAGTCTGTAGTAACATTATTCAGACTGTTTACAAAGCCTCTAGTCTGTTGTAACATTATTCAGAGTGTTTACAAAGCCTCTAGTCTGCAGTAACATTATTCAGACTGTTTACAAAGCCTCTGGTCTGTAGTAACATTATTCAGACTGTTTACAAAGCCTCTAGTCTATAGTAATATTATTCAGACTGTTTACAAAGCCTCTAGTCTGTAGTAACATTATTCAGACTGCTTCCAAAGCCTCTAGTCTACATTAACATTATTCAGACTGTTTAAAAAGCCTCTAGTCTATAGTAATATTGTTCAGACTGTTTACAAAGCCTCTAGTCTGTAGTAACATTATTCAGACTGCTTACAAAGCCTCTAGTCTACATTAACATTATTCAGACTGTTTACAAAGCCTCTGGTCTGTAGTAACATTATTCAGACTGCTTACAAAGCCTCTAGTCTACATTAACATTATTCAGACTGTTTACAAAGCCTCTAGTCTGTAGTAACATTATTCAGACTGTTTACAAAGCCTCTGGAATGTAGTAACATTATTCAGACTGTTTACAAAGCCTCTAGTCTGTAGTAACATTATTCAGACTGTTTACAAAGCCTCTAGTCTGTATTAACATTATTCAGACTGTTTACAAAGCCTCTGGTCTATAGTAATATTATTCAGACTGTTTACAAAGCCTCTAGTCTGTAGTAACATTATTCAGAATGCTTCCAAAGCCTCTAGTCTACATTAACATTATTCAGACTGTTTACAAAGCCTCTAGTCTGTAGTAACATTATTCAGACTGTTGACAAAGCCTCTAGTCTGTTGTAACATTATTCAGACTGTTTACAAAACCTCTAGTCTGTAGTAACATTATGCAGACAGTTTACAAAGCCTCTGGAATGTAGTAACATTATTCAGGCTGTTTACAAAGCCTCTAGTCTGTAGTAACATTATTCAGACTGTTTACAAAGCCTCTAGTCTGTATTAACATTATTCAGACTGTTTACAAAGCCTCTGGTCTATAGTAATATTATTCAGACTGTTTACAAAGCCTCTAGTCTGTAGTAACATTATTCAGACTGCTTCCAAAGCCTCTAGTCTACATTAACATTATTCAGACTGTTTACAAAGCCTCTAGTCTGTAGTAACATTATTCAGACTGTTTACAAAGCCTTTAGTCTGTTGTAACATTATTCAGACTGTTTACAAAGCCTCTAGTCTGTAGTAACATTATGCAGACAGTTTACAAAGCCTCTGGTCTGTAGTAACATTATTCAGACTGTTTACAAAGTCTCTATTCTTTAGTAACATTAGTCAGACTGTTTACAAATCCTGTAGTCTGTAGTAACATTATTCAGACTGTTTACAAAGCCTCTAGTCTGTGGTAACATTATTCAGGCTGTTTACAAATCCTCTGGTCTGTAGTAACATTATTCAGACTGTTTGCAAAGCCTCTAGTCTGCAGTAACATTATTCAGACTGTTTACAAAGCCTCTGGTCTGTAGTAACATTATTCAGACTGTTTACATAGCCTCTAGTCTATAGTAATATTGTTCAGACTGTTTACAAAGCCTCTAGTCTGTAGTAACATTATTCAGACTGTTTACAAAGCCTCTAGTCTACATTAACATTATTCAGACTGTTTACAAAGCCTCTAGTCTGTAGTAACATTATTCAGACTGTTTACAAAGCCTCTAGTCTGTTGTAACATTATTCAGACTGTTTATAAAGCCTCTGGTCTGTAGTAACATTATTCAGACTGTTTACAAAGCCTCTAGTCTATAGTAATATTATTTAGACTGTTTACAAAGCCTCTAGTCTGTAGTAACATTATTCAGACTGTTTCCAAAGCCTCTAGTCTACATTAACATTATTCAGACTGTTTACAAAGCCTCTAGTCTATAGTAATATTGTTCAGACTGTTTACAAAGCCTCTAGTCTGTAGTAACATTATTCAGACTGTTTACAAAGCCTCTAGTCTACATTAACATTATTCAGACTGTTTACAAAGCCTCTGGTCTGTAGTAACATTATTCAGAGTGTTTACAAAGCCTCTAGTCTGTAGTAACATTATTCAGACTGTTTACAAAGCCTCTAGTCTGTAGTAACATTATTCAGACTGTTTACAAAGCCTCTGGAATGTAGTAACATTATTCAGACTGTTTACAAAGCCTCTAGTCTGTAGTAACATTATTCAGACTGTTTACAAAGCCTCTAGTCTGTATTAACATTATTCAGACTGTTTACAAAGCCTCTGGTCTATAGTGATATTATTTAGACTGTTTACAAAGCCTCTAGTCTGTAGTAACATTATTCAGAATGCTTCCAAAGCCTCTAGTCTACATTAACATTATTCAGACTGTTTACATAGCCTCTAGTCTGTAGTAACATTATTCAGACTGTTGACAAAGCCTCTAGTCTGTTGTAACATTATTCAGACTGTTTACAAAACCTCTAGTCTGTAGTAACATTATGCAGACAGTTTACAAAGCCTCTGGTCTGTAGTAACATTATTCAGACAGTTTACAAAGTCTCTATTCTTTAGTAACATTATTCAGACTGTTTACAAATCCTCTAGTCTGTAGTAACATTATTCAGACTGTTTACAAAGCCTCTAGTCTGTAGTAACATTATTCAGACTGTTTACAAAGCCTCTAGTCTGTTGTAACATTATTCAGAGTGTTTACAAAGCCTCTAGTCTGCAGTAACATTATTCAGACTGTTTACAAAGCCTCTGGTCTGTAGTAACATTATTCAGACTGTTTACAAAGCCTCTAGTCTATAGTAATATTATTCAGACTGTTTACAAAGCCTCTAGTCTGTAGTAACATTATTCAGACTGCTTCCAAAGCCTCTAGTCTACATTAACATTATTCAGACTGTTTACAAAGCCTCTAGTCTATAGTAATATTGTTCAGACTGTTTACAAAGCCTCTAGTCTGTAGTAACATTATTCAGACTGCTTACAAAGCCTCTAGTCTACATTAACATTATTCAGACTGTTTACAAAGCCTCTGGTCTGTAGTAACATTATTCAGACTGCTTACAAAGCCTCTAGTCTACATTAACATTATTCAGACTGTTTACAAAGCCTCTAGTCTGTAGTAACATTATTCAGACTGTTTACAAAGCCTCTGGAATGTAGTAACATTATTCAGACTGTTTACAAAGCCTCTAGTCTGTAGTAACATTATTCAGACTGTTTACAAAGCCTCTAGTCTGTATTAACATTATTCAGACTGTTTACAAAGCCTCTGGTCTATAGTAATATTATTCAGACTGTTTACAAAGCCTCTAGTCTGTAGTAACATTATTCAGAATGCTTCCAAAGCCTCTAGTCTACATTAACATTATTCAGACTGTTTACAAAGCCTCTAGTCTGTAGTAACATTATTCAGACTGTTTACAAAGCCACTAGTCTGTAGTAACATTATTCAGACTGTTTACAAAGCCTCTAGTCTGTAGTAACATTATTCAGACTGCTTCCAAAGCCTCTAGTCTATAGTAATATTATTCAGACTGTTTACAAAGCCTCTAGTCTGTAGTAACATTATTCAGACTGTTTACAAAGCCTCTAGTCTGTTGTAACATTATTCAGACTGTTTACAAAGCCTCTAGTCTGTAGTAACATTATGCAGACAGTTTACAAAGCTTCTGGTCTGTAGTAACATTATTCAGACTGTTTACAAAGTCTCTATTCTTTAGTAACATTATTCAGACTGTTTACAAATCCTCTAGCCTGTAGTAACATTATTCAGACTGTTTACAAACCTCTAGTCTACATTAACATTATTCAGACTGTTTACAAAGCCTCTAGTCTGTAGTAACATTATTCAGACTTTTGACAAAGCCTCTAGTCTGTTGTAACATTATTCAGACTGCTTCCAAAGCCTCTAGTCTACATTAACATTATTCAGACTGTTTACAAAGCCTCTAGTCTGTAGTAACATTATTCAGACTGTTTACAAAGCCTCTAGTCTGTAGTAACATTATTCAGACTGCTTACAAAGCCTCTAGTCTACATTAACATTATTCAGACTGTTTACAAAGCCTCTGGTCTGTAGTAACATTATTCAGAGTGTTTACAAAGCCTCTAGTCTGTAGTAACATTATTCAGGCTGTTTACAAAGCCTCTAGTCTGTAGTAACATTATTCAGACTGTTTACAAAGCCTCTGGAATGTAGTAACATTATTCAGGCTGTTTACAAAGCCTCTAGTCTGTAGTAACATTATTCAGACTGTTTACAAAGCCTCTAGTCTGTATTAACATTATTCAGACTGTTTACAAAGCCTCTGGTCTATAGTAATATTATTCAGACTGTTTACAAAGCCTCTAGTCTGTAGTAACATTATTCAGACTGCTTCCAAAGCCTCTAGTCTACATTAACATTATTCAGACTGTTTACAAAGCCTCTAGTCTGTAGTAACATTATTCAGACTGTTTACAAAGCCTTTAGTCTGTTGTAACATTATTCAGACTGTTTACAAAGCCTCTAGTCTGTAGTAACATTATGCAGACAGTTTACAAAGCCTCTGGTCTGTAGTAACATTATTCAGACTGTTTACAAAGTCTCTATTCTTTAGTAACATTAGTCAGACTGTTTACAAATCCTGTAGTCTGTAGTAACATTATTCAGACTGTTTACAAAGCCTCTAGTCTGTGGTAACATTATTCAGGCTGTTTACAAATCCTCTGGTCTGTAGTAACATTATTCAGACTGTTTGCAAAGCCTCTAGTCTGCAGTAACATTATTCAGACTGTTTACAAAGCCTCTGGTCTGTAGTAACATTATTCAGACTGTTTACATAGCCTCTAGTCTATAGTAATATTGTTCAGACTGTTTACAAAGCCTCTAGTCTGTAGTAACATTATTCAGACTGTTTACAAAGCCTCTAGTCTACATTAACATTATTCAGACTGTTTACAAAGCCTCTAGTCTGTAGTAACATTATTCAGACTGTTTACAAAGCCTCTAGTCTGTTGTAACATTATTCAGACTGTTTATAAAGCCTCTGGTCTGTAGTAACATTATTCAGACTGTTTACAAAGCCTCTAGTCTATAGTAATATTATTTAGACTGTTTACAAAGCCTCTAGTCTGTAGTAACATTATTCAGACTGTTTCCAAAGCCTCTAGTCTACATTAACATTATTCAGACTGTTTACAAAGCCTCTAGTCTATAGTAATATTGTTCAGACTGTTTACAAAGCCTCTAGTCTGTAGTAACATTATTCAGACTGTTTACAAAGCCTCTAGTCTACATTAACATTATTCAGACTGTTTACAAAGCCTCTGGTCTGTAGTAACATTATTCAGAGTGTTTACAAAGCCTCTAGTCTGTAGTAACATTATTCAGACTGTTTACAAAGCCTCTGGAATGTAGTAACATTATTCAGACTGTTTACAAAGCCTCTAGTCTGTAGTAACATTATTCAGACTGTTTACAAAGCCTCTAGTCTGTATTAACATTATTCAGACTGTTTACAAAGCCTCTGGTCTATAGTGATATTATTTAGACTGTTTACAAAGCCTCTAGTCTGTAGTAACATTATTCAGAATGCTTCCAAAGCCTCTAGTCTACATTAACATTATTCAGACTGTTTACAAAGCCTCTAGTCTGTAGTAACATTATTCAGACTGTTGACAAAGCCTCTAGTCTGTTGTAACATTATTCAGACTGTTTACAAAACCTCTAGTCTGTAGTAACATTATGCAGACAGTTTACAAAGCCTCTGGTCTGTAGTAACATTATTCAGACAGTTTACAAAGTCTCTATTCTTTAGTAACATTATTCAGACTGCTTACAAAGCCTCTAGTCTGTAGTAACATTATGCAGACAGTTTACAAAGCTTCTGGTCTGTAGTAACATTATTCAGACTGTTTACAAAGTCTCTATTCTTTAGTAACATTATTCAGACTGTTTACAAATCCTCTAGCCTGTAGTAACATTATTCAGACTGTTTACAAACCTCTAGTCTACATTAACATTATTCAGACTGTTTACAAAGCCTCTAGTCTGTAGTAACATTATTCAGACTTTTGACAAAGCCTCTAGTCTGTTGTAACATTATTCAGACTGCTTCCAAAGCCTCTAGTCTACATTAACATTATTCAGACTGTTTACAAAGCCTCTAGTCTGTAGTAACATTATTCAGACTGTTTACAAAGCCTCTAGTCTGTAGTAACATTATTCAGACTGCTTACAAAGCCTCTAGTCTACATTAACATTATTCAGACTGTTTACAAAGCCTCTGGTCTGTAGTAACATTATTCAGAGTGTTTACAAAGCCTCTAGTCTGTAGTAACATTATTCAGGCTGTTTACAAAGCCTCTAGTCTGTAGTAACATTATTCAGACTGTTTACAAAGCCTCTGGAATGTAGTAACATTATTCAGGCTGTTTACAAAGCCTCTAGTCTGTAGTAACATTATTCAGACTGTTTACAAAGCCTCTAGTCTGTATTAACATTATTCAGACTGTTTACAAAGCCTCTGGTCTATAGTAATATTATTCAGACTGTTTACAAAGCCTCTAGTCTGTAGTAACATTATTCAGACTGCTTCCAAAGCCTCTAGTCTACATTAACATTATTCAGACTGTTTACAAAGCCTCTAGTCTGTAGTAACATTATTCAGACTGTTTACAAAGCCTTTAGTCTGTTGTAACATTATTCAGACTGTTTACAAAGCCTCTAGTCTGTAGTAACATTATGCAGACAGTTTACAAAGCCTCTGGTCTGTAGTAACATTATTCAGACTGTTTACAAAGTCTCTATTCTTTAGTAACATTAGTCAGACTGTTTACAAATCCTGTAGTCTGTAGTAACATTATTCAGACTGTTTACAAAGCCTCTAGTCTGTGGTAACATTATTCAGGCTGTTTACAAATCCTCTGGTCTGTAGTAACATTATTCAGACTGTTTGCAAAGCCTCTAGTCTGCAGTAACATTATTCAGACTGTTTACAAAGCCTCTGGTCTGTAGTAACATTATTCAGACTGTTTACATAGCCTCTAGTCTATAGTAATATTGTTCAGACTGTTTACAAAGCCTCTAGTCTGTAGTAACATTATTCAGACTGTTTACAAAGCCTCTAGTCTACATTAACATTATTCAGACTGTTTACAAAGCCTCTAGTCTGTAGTAACATTATTCAGACTGTTTACAAAGCCTCTAGTCTGTTGTAACATTATTCAGACTGTTTATAAAGCCTCTGGTCTGTAGTAACATTATTCAGACTGTTTACAAAGCCTCTAGTCTATAGTAATATTATTTAGACTGTTTACAAAGCCTCTAGTCTGTAGTAACATTATTCAGACTGTTTCCAAAGCCTCTAGTCTACATTAACATTATTCAGACTGTTTACAAAGCCTCTAGTCTATAGTAATATTGTTCAGACTGTTTACAAAGCCTCTAGTCTGTAGTAACATTATTCAGACTGTTTACAAAGCCTCTAGTCTACATTAACATTATTCAGACTGTTTACAAAGCCTCTGGTCTGTAGTAACATTATTCAGAGTGTTTACAAAGCCTCTAGTCTGTAGTAACATTATTCAGACTGTTTACAAAGCCTCTGGAATGTAGTAACATTATTCAGACTGTTTACAAAGCCTCTAGTCTGTAGTAACATTATTCAGACTGTTTACAAAGCCTCTAGTCTGTATTAACATTATTCAGACTGTTTACAAAGCCTCTGGTCTATAGTGATATTATTTAGACTGTTTACAAAGCCTCTAGTCTGTAGTAACATTATTCAGAATGCTTCCAAAGCCTCTAGTCTACATTAACATTATTCAGACTGTTTACAAAGCCTCTAGTCTGTAGTAACATTATTCAGACTGTTGACAAAGCCTCTAGTCTGTTGTAACATTATTCAGACTGTTTACAAAACCTCTAGTCTGTAGTAACATTATGCAGACAGTTTACAAAGCCTCTGGTCTGTAGTAACATTATTCAGACAGTTTACAAAGTCTCTATTCTTTAGTAACATTATTCAGACTGTTTACAAATCCTCTAGTCTGTAGTAACATTATTCAGACTGTTTACAAAGCCTCTAGTCTGTAGTAACATTATTCAGACTGTTTACAAAGCCTCTAGTCTGTTGTAACATTATTCAGAGTGTTTACAAAGCCTCTAGTCTGCAGTAACATTATTCAGACTGTTTACAAAGCCTCTGGTCTGTAGTAACATTATTCAGACTGTTTACAAAGCCTCTAGTCTATAGTAATATTATTCAGACTGTTTACAAAGCCTCTAGTCTGTAGTAACATTATTCAGACTGCTTCCAAAGCCTCTAGTCTACATTAACATTATTCAGACTGTTTACAAAGCCTCTAGTCTATAGTAATATTGTTCAGACTGTTTACAAAGCCTCTAGTCTGTAGTAACATTATTCAGACTGCTTACAAAGCCTCTAGTCTACATTAACATTATTCAGACTGTTTACAAAGCCTCTGGTCTGTAGTAACATTATTCAGACTGCTTACAAAGCCTCTAGTCTACATTAACATTATTCAGACTGTTTACAAAGCCTCTAGTCTGTAGTAACATTATTCAGACTGTTTACAAAGCCTCTGGAATGTAGTAACATTATTCAGACTGTTTACAAAGCCTCTAGTCTGTAGTAACATTATTCAGACTGTTTACAAAGCCTCTAGTCTGTATTAACATTATTCAGACTGTTTACAAAGCCTCTGGTCTATAGTAATATTATTCAGACTGTTTACAAAGCCTCTAGTCTGTAGTAACATTATTCAGAATGCTTCCAAAGCCTCTAGTCTACATTAACATTATTCAGACTGTTTACAAAGCCTCTAGTCTGTAGTAACATTATTCAGACTGTTGACAAAGCCTCTAGTCTGTTGTAACATTATTCAGACTGTTTACAAAACCTCTAGTCTGTAGTAACATTATGCAGACAGTTTACAAAGCCTCTGGTCTGTAGTAACATTATTCAGACTGTTTACAAAGTCTCTATTCTTTAGTAACATTATTCAGACTGTTTACAAATCCTCTAGTCTGTAGTAACATTATTCAGACTGTTTACAAAGCCTCTAGTCTGTAGTAACATTATTCAGACTGTTTACAAAGCCTCTAGTCTGTTGTAACATTATTCAGACTGTTTACAAAGCCTCTGGTCTGTAGTAACATTATTCAGACTGTTTACAAAGCCTCTAGTCTATAGTAATATTATTCAGACTGTTTACAAAGCCTCTAGTCTGTAGTAACATTATTCAGACTGCTTCCAAAGCCTCTAGTCTACATTAACATTATTCAGACTGTTTACAAAGCCTCTAGTCTATAGTAATATTGTTCAGACTGTTTACAAAGCCTCTAGTCTGTAGTAACATTATTCAGACTGCTTACAAAGCCTCTAGTCTACATTAACATTATTCAGACTGTTTACAAAGCCTCTGGTCTGTAGTAACATTATTCAGACTGCTTACAAAGCCTCTAGTCTACATTAACATTATTCAGACTGTTTACAAAGCCTCTAGTCTGTAGTAACATTATTCAGACTGTTTACAAAGCCTCTGGAATGTAGTAACATTATTCAGACTGTTTACAAAGCCTCTAGTCTGTAGTAACATTATTCAGACTGTTTACAAAGCCTCTAGTCTGTATTAACATTATTCAGACTGTTTACAAAGCCTCTGGTCTATAGTAATATTATTCAGACTGTTTACAAAGCCTCTAGTCTGTAGTAACATTATTCAGAATGCTTCCAAAGCCTCTAGTCTATAGTAATATTGTTCAGACTGTTTATAAAGCCTCTAGTCTGTAGTAACATTATTCAGGCTGTTTACAAAGCCTCTAGTCTGTAGTAACATTATTCAGACTGTTTACAAAGCCTCTGGAATGTAGTAACATTATTCAGACTGTTTACAAAGCCTCTAGTCTGTAGTAACATTATTCAGACTGTTTACAAAGCCTCTAGTCTGTATTAACATTATTCAGACTGTTTACAAAGCCTCTGGTCTATAGTAATATTATTCAGACTGTTGACAAAGCCTCTAGTCTGTTGTAACATTATTCAGACTTCTTCCAAAGCCTCTAGTCTACATTAACATTATTCAGACTGTTTACAAAGCCTCTAGTCTGTAGTAACATTATTCAGACTGTTGACAAAGCCTCTAGTCTGTTGTAACATTATTCAGACTGTTTACAAAGCCTCTAGTCTGTAGTAACATTATGCAGACAGTTTACAAAGCCTCTGGTCTGTTGTAACATTATTCAGACTGTTGACAAAGCCTCTAGTCTGTTGTAACATTATTCAGACTGTTTACAAAGCCTCTAGTCTGTAGTAACATTATTCAGGCTGTATACAAAGCCTCTAGTCTGTTTTAACATTATTCAGACTGCTTACAAAGCCTCTAGTCTGTAGTAACATTATTCAGACCGTTTACAAAGCCTCTACCCTGTAGTAACATTATTCAGACTATTTACAAAGCCTCTAGTCTGTTGTAACATTATTCAGACTGCTTACAAAGCCTCTAGTCTGTAGTAACATTATTCAGACCGTTTACAAAGCCTCTACCCTGTAGTAACATTATTCAGACTATTTACAAAGTCTCTAGTCTGTTGTAACATTATTCAGACTGCTTACAAAGCCTCTAGTCTGTAGTAACATTATTCAGACTGTTTACAAAGCCTCTAGTCTATAGGAATATTATTCAGACTGTTTACAAAGCCTCTAGTCTGTAGTAACATTATTCAGACTGCTTACAAAGCCTCTAGTCTGTAGTAACATTATTCAGACTGTTTACAAAACCTCTGGTCTGTAGTAACATTATTCAGGCTGTTTACAAAGCCTCTAGTCTGTAGTAACATTATTCAGACTGTTTACAAAGCCTCTACCCTGTAGTAACATTATTCAGAGTGTTGACAAAGCCTCTACCCTGTAGTAACATTATTCAGACTGTTTACAAAACCTCTGGTCTGTAGTAACATTATTCAGGCTGTTTACAAAGCCTCTACCCTGTAGTAACGTTATTCAGACTGTTGACAATGCCTCTACCCTGTAGTAACATTATTCAGACTGTTTACAAAGCCTCTAGTCTGTTGTAACATTATTCAGACTGCTTACAAAGCCTCTAGTCTGTAGTAACATTATTCAGACCGTTTACAAAGCCTCTACCCTGTAGTAACATTATTCAGACTATTTACAAAGCCTCTAGTCTGTTGTAACATTATTCAGACTGCTTACAAAGCCTCTAGTCTGTAGTAACATTATTCAGACTGTTTACAAAGCCTCTAGTCTATAGTAACATTATGCAGATTTTTACAAAGCCTCTAGTCTGTAGTAACATTATTCAGACTGTTTACAAAGCCACTAGTCTGTTGTAACATTATTCAGACTGTTTACAAAGCCTCTACCCTGTAGTAACATTATTCAGACTGTTTACAAAGCCTCTAGTCTGTTGTAACATTATTCAGACTGTTTACAAAGCCTCTAGTCTGTAGTAACATTATTCAGCCTGTTTACAAAGCCTCTAGTCTGTTGTAACATTATTCAGACTGTTTACAAAGCCTCTGGTCTGTAGTAACATTATTCAGACTGTTTACAAAGCCTATGGTCTGTAGTAACATTATTCAGACTGTTTACAAAGCCTCTAGTCTGTAGTAATATTATTCAGACTGTTTACAAAGCCTCTAGTCTGTAGTAACATTATTCAGACTGCTTACAAAGCCTCTAGTCTATAGTAACATTATTCAGACTGTTTACAAAACCTCTGGTCTGTAGTAACATTATTCAGACTGTTTACAAAGCCTCTAGTCTGTAGTAACATTATTCAGACTGTTTACAAAGCCTCTCGTCTGTAGTAACATTATTCAGGCTGTTTACAAAGCCTGTGGTCTGTAGTAACATTATTCAGACTGTTTACAAAGCCTCTAGTCTGTAGTAACATTATTCAGACTCCTTACAAAGCCTCTAGTCTGTAGTAACATTATTTAGGCTGTTTACAAAGCCTGTGGTCTGTAGTAACATTATTCAGACTGTTTACAAAGCCTTTAGTCTGTAGTAACATTATTCAGACTGCTTACAAAGCCTCTAGTCTGTTGTAACATTATTCAGACTGTTTACAAAGCCTCTGGTCTGTAGTAACATTATTCAGACTGCTTACAAAGCCTCTAGTCTGTAGTAACATTATTCAGGCTGTTTACAAAGCCTGTGGTCTGTAGTAACATTATTCAGACTGTTTACAAAGCCTCTAGTCTGTAGTAACATTATTCAGACTGCTTACAAAGCCTCTAGTCTGTTGTAACATTATTCAGACTGCTTACAAAGCCTCTAGTCTGTAGTAACATTATTCAGACTGTTTACAAAGCCTCTAGTCTATAGTAACATTATGCAGATTTTTACAAAGCCTCTAGTCTGTAGTAACATTATTCAGACTGTTTACAAAGCCACTAGTCTGTTGTAACATTATTCAGACTGTTTACAAAGCCTCTACCCTGTAGTAACATTATTCAGACTGTTGACAAAGCCTCTAGTCTGTTGTAACATTATTCAGACTGTTTACAAAGCCTCTAGTCTGTAGTAACATTATTCAGCCTGTTTACAAAGCCTCTAGTCTGTTGTAACATTATTCAGACTGTTTACAAAGCCTCTGGTCTGTAGTAACATTATTCAGACTGTTTACAAAGCCTCTGGTCTGTAGTAACATTATTCAGACTGTTTACAAAGCCTCTAGTCTGTAGTAATATTATTCAGACTGTTTACAAAGCCTCTAGTCTGTAGTAACATTATTCAGACTGCTTACAAAGCCTCTAGTCTATAGTAACATTATTCAGACTGTTTACAAAACCTCTGGTCTGTAGTAACATTATTCAGACTGTTTACAAAGCCTCTAGTCTGTAGTAACATTATTCAGACTGTTTACAAAGCCTCTCGTCTATAGTAACATTATTCAGGCTGTTTACAAAGCCTGTGGTCTGTAGTAACATTATTCAGACTGTTTACAAAGCCTCTAGTCTGTAGTAACATTATTCAGACTCCTTACAAAGCCTCTAGTCTGTAGTAACATTATTCAGGCTGTTTACAAAGCCTGTGGTCTGTAGTAACATTATTCAGCCTGTTTACAAAGCCTCTAGTCTGTTGTAACATTATTCAGACTGTTTACAAAGCCTCTGGTCTGTAGTAACATTATTCAGACTGTTTACAAAGCCTCTGGTCTGTAGTAACATTATTCAGACTGTTTACAAAGCCTCTAGTCTGTAGTAATATTATTCAGACTGTTTACAAAGCCTCTAGTCTGTAGTAACATTATTCAGACTGCTTACAAAGCCTCTAGTCTATAGTAACATTATTCAGACTGTTTACAAAACCTCTGGTCTGTAGTAACATTATTCAGACTGTTTACAAAGCCTCTAGTCTGTAGTAACATTATTCAGACTGTTTACAAAGCCTCTCGTCTATAGTAACATTATGCAGGCTGTTTACAAAGCCTGTGGTCTGTAGTAACATTATTCAGACTGTTTACAAAGCCTCTAGTCTGTAGTAACATTATTCAGACTGCTTACAAAGCTTCTAGTCTGTTGTAACATTATTCAGACTGTTTACAAAGCCTCTGGTCTGTAGTAACATTATTCAGACTGCTTACAAAGCCTCTAGTCTGTAGTAACATTATTCAGGCTGTTTACAAAGCCTGTGGTCTGTAGTAACATTATTCAGACTGTTTACAAAGCCTCTAGTCTGTAGTAACATTATTCAGACTGCTTACAAAGCCTCTAGTCTGTTGTAACATTATTCAGACTGTTTACAAAGCCTCTGGTCTGTAGTAACATTATTCAGACTGTTTACAAAGCCTCTAGTCTATAGTAATATTATTCAGACTGTTTACAAAGCCTCTAGTCTGTAGTAACATTATTCAGACTGCTTACAAAGCCTCTAGTCTGTAGTAACATTATTCAGACTGTTTACAAAACCTCTGGTCTGTAGTAACATTATTCAGGCTGTTTACAAAGCCTCTAGTCTGTAGTAACATTATTCAGGCTGTTTACAAAGCCTCTACCCTGTAGTAACATTATTCAGAGTGTTTACAAAGCCTCTACCCTGTAGTAACATTATTCAGACTGTTTACAAAACCTCTGGTCTGTAGTAACATTATTCAGACTGTTTACAAAGCCTCTAGTCAGTAGTAACATTATTCAGAGTGTTTACAAAGCCTCTACCCTGTAGTAACATTATTCAGGCTGTTTACAAAGCCTCTACCCTGTAGTAACATTATTCAGACTGTTTACAAAGCCTCTACACTGTGGTAACATTATTCAGACTGTTTACAAAGCCTCTAGTCTGTAGTAACATTATTCAGAGTGTTTACAAAGCCTCTACCCTGTAGTAACATTATTCAGACTGTTTACAAAGCCTCTGGTCTGTAGTAACATTATTCAGACTGTTTACAAAGCCTCTAGTCTATAGTAATATTATTCAGACTGTTTACAAAGCCTCTAGTCTGTAGTAACATTATTCAGACTGCTTACAAAGCCTCTAGTCTGTAGTAACATTATTCAGACTGTTTACAAAACCTCTGGTCTGTAGTAACATTATTCAGGCTGTTTACAAAGCCTCTAGTCTGTAGTAACATTATTCAGGCTGTTTACAAAGCCTCTACCCTGTAGTAACATTATTCAGAGTGTTTACAAAGCCTCTACCCTGTAGTAACATTATTCAGACTGTTTACAAAACCTCTGGTCTGTAGTAACATTATTCAGACTGTTTACAAAGCCTCTAGTCAGTAGTAACATTATTCAGAGTGTTTACAAAGCCTCTACCCTGTAGTAACATTATTCAGGCTGTTTACAAAGCCTCTACCCTGTAGTAACATTATTCAGACTGTTTACAAAGCCTCTACACTGTGGTAACATTATTCAGACTGTTTACAAAGCCTCTAGTCTGTAGTAACATTATTCAGGCTGTTTACAAAGCCTTTGGTCTATAGTAACATTATTCAGACTGTTTACAAAGCCTCTAGTCTGTTGTAATATTATTCAGACTGCTTACAAAGCCTCTAGTCTGTAGTAACATTATTCAGGCTGTTTACAAAGCCTTTGGTCTATAGTAACATTATTCAGACTGTTTACAAAGCCTCTAGTCTTTTGTAATATTATTCAGACTGCTTACAAAGCCTCTAGTCTGTAGTAACATTATTCAGACTGTTTACAAAGCCTCTAGTCTATAGTAACATTATGCAGATGTTTACAAAGCCTCTAGTCTGTTGTAACATTATTCAGACTGTTTACAAAGCCTCTGGTCTGTAGTAACATTATTCAGACTGTTTACAAAGCCTCTAGTCTGTTGTAACATTATTCAGACTGTTTACAAAGCCTCTGGTCTGTAGTAACATTATTCAGACTGCTTACAAAGCCTCTGGTCTGTAGTAACATTATTCAGATTGTTTACAAAGCCTCTAGTCTATAGTAATATTATTCAGACTGTTTACAAAGCCTCTAGTCTGTAGTAACATTATTCAGACTGCTTACAAAGCCTCTAGTCTATACTAACATTATTCAGACTGTTTACAAAACCTCTGGTCTGTAGTAACATTATTCAGACTGTTTACAAAGCCTCTAGTCTGTAGTAACATTATTCAGACTGTTTACAAAGTCTCTATTCTTTAGTAACATTAGTCAGACTGTTTACAAATCCTGTAGTCTGTAGTAACATTATTCAGACTGTTTACAAAGCCTCTAGTCTGTGGTAACATTATTCAGACTGTTTACAAATCCTCTGGTCTGTAGTAACATTATTCAGACTGTTTGCAAAGCCTCTAGTCTGCAGTAACATTATTCAGACTGTTTACAAAGCCTCTGGTCTGTAGTAACATTATTCAGACTGTTTACATAGCCTCTAGTCTATAGTAATATTGTTCAGACTGTTTACAAAGCCTCTAGTCTGTAGTAACATTATTCAGACTGTTTACAAAGCCTCTAGTCTACATTAACATTATTCAGACTGTTTACAAAGCCTCTAGTCTGTAGTAACATTATTCAGACTGTTTACAAAGCCTCTAGTCTGTTGTAACATTATTCAGACTGTTTATAAAGCCTCTGGTCTGTAGTAACATTATTCAGACTGTTTACAAAGCCTCTAGTCTATAGTAATATTATTTAGACTGTTTACAAAGCCTCTAGTCTGTAGTAACATTATTCAGACTGTTTCCAAAGCCTCTAGTCTACATTAACATTATTCAGACTGTTTACAAAGCCTCTAGTCTATAGTAATATTGTTCAGACTGTTTACAAAGCCTCTAGTCTGTAGTAACATTATTCAGACTGCTTACAAAGCCTCTAGTCTGTTGTAACATTATTCAGACTGTTTACAAAGCCTCTGGTCTGTAGTAACATTATTCAGAGTGTTTACAAAGCCTCTAGTCTGTAGTAACATTATTCAGACTGTTTACAAAGCCTCTAGTCTGTAGTAACATTATTCAGACTGTTTACAAAGCCTCTGGAATGTAATAACATTATTCAGACTGTTTACAAAGCCTCTAGTCTGTAGTAACATTATTCAGACTGTTTACAAAGCCTCTAGTCTGTATTAACATTAATCAGACTGTTTACAAAGCCTCTGGTCTATAGTGATATTATTTAGACTGTTTACAAAGCCTCTAGTCTGTAGTAACATTATTCAGAATGCTTCCAAAGCCTCTAGTCTACATTAACATTATTCAGACTGTTTACAAAGCCTCTAGTCTGTAGTAACATTATTCAGACTGTTGACAAAGCCTCTAGTCTGTTTTAACATTATTCAGACTGTTTACAAAACCTCTAGTCTGTAGTAACATTATGCAGACAGTTTACAAAGCCTCTGGTCTGTAGTAACATTATTCAGACAGTTTACAAAGTCTCTATTCTTTAGTAACATTATTCAGACTGTTTACAAATCCTCTAGTCTGTAGTAACATTATTCAGACTGTTTACAAAGCCTCTAGTCTGTAGTAACATTATTCAGACTGTTTACAAAGCCTCTAGTCTGTTGTAACATTATTCAGAGTGTTTACAAAGCCTCTAGTCTGCAGTAACATTATTCAGACTGTTTACAAAGCCTCTGGTCTGTAGTAACATTATTCAGACTGTTTACAAAGCCTCTAGTCTATAGTAATATTATTCAGACTGTTTACAAAGCCTCTAGTCTGTAGTAACATTATTCAGACTGCTTCCAAAGCCTCTAGTCTACATTAACATTATTCAGACTGTTTACAAAGCCTCTAGTCTATAGTAATATTGTTCAGACTGTTTACAAAGCCTCTAGTCTGTAGTAACATTATTCAGACTGCTTACAAAGCCTCTAGTCTACATTAACATTATTCAGACTGTTTACAAAGCCTCTGGTCTGTAGTAACATTATTCAGACTGCTTACAAAGCCTCTAGTCTACATTAACATTATTCAGACTGTTTACAAAGCCTCTAGTCTGTAGTAACATTATTCAGACTGTTTACAAAGCCTCTGGAATGTAGTAACATTATTCAGACTGTTTACAAAGCCTCTAGTCTGTAGTAACATTATTCAGACTGTTTACAAAGCCTCTAGTCTGTATTAACATTATTCAGACTGTTTACAAAGCCTCTGGTCTATAGTAATATTATTCAGACTGTTTACAAAGCCTCTAGTCTGTAGTAACATTATTCAGAATGCTTCCAAAGCCTCTAGTCTATAGTAATATTGTTCAGACTGTTTATAAAGCCTCTAGTCTGTAGTAACATTATTCAGGCTGTTTACAAAGCCTCTAGTCTGTAGTAACATTATTCAGACTGTTTACAAAGCCTCTGGAATGTAGTAACATTATTCAGACTGTTTACAAAGCCTCTAGTCTGTAGTAACATTATTCAGACTGTTTACAAAGCCTCTAGTCTGTATTAACATTATTCAGACTGTTTACAAAGCCTCTGGTCTATAGTAATATTATTCAGACTGTTTACAAAGCCTCTAGTCTGTAGTAACATTATTCAGACTGCTTCCAAAGCCTCTAGTCTACATTAACATTATTCAGACTGTTTACAAAGCCTCTAGTCTGTAGTAACATTATTCAGACTGTTTACAAAGCCTCTAGTCTGTTGTAACATTATTCAGACTGTTTACAAAGCCTCTAGTCTGTAGTAACATAATGCAGACAGTTTACAAAATCTCTGATCTGTAGTAACATTATTCAGACTGTTTACAAAGCCTCTAGTCTGTATTAACATTATTCAGACTGTTTACAAAGCCTCTGGTCTATAGTAATATTATTCAGACTGTTTACAAAGCCTCTAGTCTGTAGTAACATTATTCAGACTGCTTCCAAAGCCTCTAGTCTACATTAACATTATTCAGACTGTTTACAAAGCCTTTAGTCTGTAGTAACATTATTCAGACTGTTTACAAAGCCTCTAGTCTGTTGTAACATTATTCAGACTGTTTACAAAGCCTCTAGTCTGTAGTAAGATAATGCAGACAGTTTACAAAGCCTCTGATCTGTAGTAACATTATTCAGACTGTTTACAAAGTCTCTATTCTTTAGTAACATTATTCAGACTGTTTACAAAGCCTCTGGTCTGTAGTAACATTATTCAGACTGTTTACAAAGCCTCTAGTCTGTATTAACATTATTCAGACTGTTTACAAAGCCTCTAGTCTGTTGTAACATTATTCAGAGTGTTTACAAAGCCTCTAGTCTGCAGTAACATTATTCAGACTGTTTACAAAGCCTCTGGTCTGTAGTAACATTATTCAGACTGTTTACAAAGCCTCTAGTCTATAGAAATATTATTCAGACTGTTTACAAAGCCTCTAGTCTGTAGTAACATTATTCAGACTGCTTCCAAAGCCTCTAGTCTACATTAACATTATTCAGACTGTTTACAAAGCCTCTAGTTTGTAGTAACATTATTCAGACTGTTTACAAAGCCTCTGGAATGTAGTAACATTATTCAGACTGTTTACAAAGCCTCTAGTCTGTAGTAACATTATTCAGACTGTTTACAAAGCCTCTAGTCTGTATTAACATTATTCAGACTGTTTACAAAGCCTCTGGTCTATAGTAATATTATTCAGACTGTTTACAAAGCCTCTAGTCTGTAGTAACATTATTCAGACTGCTTCCAAAGCCTCTAGTCTACATTAACATTATTCAGACTGTTTACAAAGCCTCTAGTCTGTAGTAACATTATTCAGACTGTTTACAAAGCCTCTAGTCTGTTGTAACATTATTCAGACTGTTTACAAAGCCTCTAGTCTGTAGTAACATAATGCAGACAGTTTACAAAGCCTCTGATCTGTAGTAACATTATTCAGACTGTTTACAAAGCCTCTAGTCTGTATTAACATTATTCAGACTGTTTACAAAGCCTCTGGTCTATAGTAATATTATTCAGACTGTTTACAAAGCCTCTAGTCTGTAGTAACATATTCAGACTGCTTCCAAAGCCTCTAGTCTACATTAACATTATTCAGACTGTTTACAAAGCCTCTAGTCTGTAGTAACATTATTCAGACTGTTTACAAAGCCTCTAGTCTGTTGTAACATTATTCAGACTGTTTACAAAGCCTCTAGTCTGTAGTAACATAATGCAGACAGTTTACAAAGCCTCTGATCTGTAGTAACATTATTCAGACTGTTTACAAAGTCTCTATTCTTTAGTAACATTATTCAGACTGTTTACAAATCCTCTAGTCTGTAGTAACATTATTCAGACTGTTTACAAAGCCTCTGGCCTGTAGTAACATTATTCAGACTGTTTACAAAGCCTCTAGTCTGTATTAACATTATTCAGACCGTTTACAAAGCCTCTAGTCTGTTGTAACATTATTCAGAGTGTTTACAAAGCCTCTAGTCTGCAGTAACATTATTCAGACTGTTTACAAAGCCTCTGGTCTGTAGTAACATTATTCAGACTGTTTACAAAGCCTCTAGTCTATAGAAATATTATTCAGACTGTTTACAAAGCCTCTAGTCTGTAGTAACATTATTCAGACTGCTTCCAAAGCCTCTAGTCTACATTAACATTATTCAGACTGTTTACAAAGCCTCTAGTCTATAGTAATATTGTTCAGACTGTTTACAAAGCCTCTAGTCTGTAGTAACATTATTCAGACTGCTTACAAAGCCTCTAGTCTACATTAACATTATTCAGACTGTTTACAAAGCCTCTGGTCTGTAGTAACATTATTCAGAGTGTTTACAAAGCCTCTAGTCTGTAGTAACATTATTCAGGCTGTTTACAAAGCCTCTAGTATGTAGTAACATTATTCAGACTGTTTACAAAGCCTCTGGAATGTAGTAACATTATTCAGAGTGTTTACAAAGCCTCTAGTCTGTAGTAACATTATTCAGACTGTTTACAAAGCCTCTAGTCTGTATTAACATTATTCAGACTGTTTACAAAGCCTCTGGTCTATAGTAATATTATGCAGACTGTTTACAAAGCCTCTAGTCTGTAGTAACATTATTCAGACTGCTTCCAAAGCCTCTAGTCTACATTAACATTATTCAGACTGTTTACAAAGCCTCTAGTCTGTAGTAACATTATTCAGACTGTTTACAAAGCCTTTAGTCTGTTGTAACATTATTCAGACTGTTTACAAAGCCTCTAGTCTGTAGTAACATTATGCAGACAGTTTACAAAGCCTCTGGTCTGTAGTAACATTATTCAGACTGTTTACAAAGTCTCTATTCTTTAGTAACATTAGTCAGACTGTTTACAAAGCCTATAGTCTGCAGTAACATTATTCAGACTGTTTACAAAGCCTCTGGTCTGTAGTAACATTATTCAGACTGTTTACAAAGCCTCTAGTCTATAGAAATATTATTCAGACTGTTTACAAAGCCTCTAGTCTGTAGTAACATTATTCAGACTGCTTCCAAAGCCTCTAGTCTACATTAACATTATTCAGACTGTTTACAAAGCCTCTAGTCTATAGTAATATTGTTCAGACTGTTTACAAAGCCTCTAGTCTGTAGTAACATTATTCAGACTGCTTACAAAGCCTCTAGTCTACATTAACATTATTCAGACTGTTTACAAAGCCTCTGGTCTGTAGTAACATTATTCAGAGTGTTTACAAAGCCTCTAGTCTGTAGTAACATTATTCAGACTGTTGACAAAGCCTCTAGTCTGTTGTAACATTATTCAGACTGTTTACAAAGTCTCTATTCTTTAGTAACATTATTCAGACTGTTTACAAATCCTGTAGTCTGTAGTAACATTATTCAGACTGTTTACAAAGCCTCTAGTCTGTGGTAACATTATTCAGACTGTTTACAAATCCTCTGGTCTGTAGTAACATTATTCAGACTGTTTACAAAGCCTCTAGTCTGCAGTAACATTATTCAGACTGTTTACAAAGCCTCTGGTCTGTAGTAACATTATTCAGACTGTTTACATAGCCTCTAGTCTATAGTAATATTGTTCAGACTGTTTACAAAGCCTCTAGTCTGTAGTAACATTATTCAGACTGTTTACAAAGCCTCTAGTCTACATTAACATTATTCAGACTGTTTACAAAGCCTCTAGTCTGTAGTAACATTATTCAGACTGTTTACAAAGCCTCTAGTCTGTTGTAACATTATTCAGAGTGTTTACAAGTCTCTAGTCTGTAGTAACATTATTCAGACTGTTTATAAAGCCTCTGGTCTGTAGTAACATTATTCAGACTGTTTACAAAGCCTCTAGTCTATAGTAATATTGTTCAGACTGTTTATAAAGCCTCTAGTCTGTAGTAACATTATTCAGACTGCTTACAAAGCCTCTAGTCTACATTAACATTATTCAGACTGTTTACAAAGCCTCCGGTCTGTAGTAACATTATTCAGTGTGTTTACAAAGCCTCTAGTCTGTAGTAACATTATTCAGGCTGTTTACAAAGCCTCTAGTCTGTAGTAACATTATTCAGACTGTTTACAAAGCCTCTGGAATGTAGTAACATTATTCAGACTGTTTACAAAGCCTCTAGTCTGTAGTAACATTATTCAGACTGTTTACAAAGCCTCTAGTCTGTATTAACATTATTCAGACTGTTTACAAAGCCTCTGGTCTATAGTAATATTATTCAGACTGTTTACAAAGCCTCTAGTCTGTAGTAACATTATTCAGACTGCTTCCAAAGCCTCTAGTCTACATTAACATTATTCAGACTGTTTACAAAGCCTCTAGTCTGTAGTAACATTATTCAGACTGTTTACAAAGCCTCTAGTCTGTTGTAACATTATTCAGACTGTTTACAAAGCCTCTAGTCTGTAGTAACATAATGCAGACAGTTTACAAAGCCTCTGATCTGTAGTAACATTATTCAGACTGTTTACAAAGTCTCTATTCTTTAGTAACATTATTCAGACTGTTTACAAATCCTCTAGTCTGTAGTAACATTATTCAGACTGTTTACAAAGCCTCTGGTCTGTAGTAACATTATTCAGACTGTTTACAAAGCCTCTAGTCTGTATTAACATTATTCAGACTGTTTACAAAGCCTCTAGTCTGTTGTAACATTATTCAGAGTGTTTACAAAGCCTCTAGTCTGCAGTAACATTATTCAGACTGTTTACAAAGCCTCTGGTCTGTAGTAACATTATTCAGACTGTTTACAAAGCCTCTAGTCTATAGAAATATTATTCAGACTGTTTACAAAGCCTCTAGTCTGTAGTAACATTATTCAGACTGCTTCCAAAGCCTCTAGTCTACATTAACATTATTCAGACTGTTTACAAAGCGTCTAGTCTATAGTAATATTGTTCAGACTGTTTACAAAGCCTCTAGTCTGTAGTAACATTATTCAGACTGCTTCCAAAGCCTCTAGTCTACATTAACATTATTCAGACTGTTTACAAAGCCTCTGGTCTGTAGTAACATTATTCAGAGTGTTTACAAAGCCTCTAGTCTGTAGTAACATTATTCAGGCTGTTTACAAAGCCTCTAGTCTGTAGTAACATTATTCAGACTGTTTACAAAGCCTCTGGAATGTAGTAACATTATTCAGACTGTTTACAAAGCCTCTAGTCTGTAGTAACATTATTCAGACTGTTTACAAAGCCTCTAGTCTGTATTAACATTATTCAGACTGTTTACAAAGCCTCTGGTCTATAGAAATATTATTCAGACTGTTTACAAAGCCTCTAGTCTGTAGTAACATTATTCAGACTGCTTCCAAAGCCTCTAGTCTACATTAACATTATTCAGACTGTTTACAAAGCCTCTAGTCTATAGTAATATTGTTCAGACTGTTTACAAAGCCTCTAGTCTGTAGTAACATTATTCAGACTGCTTACAAAGCCTCTAGTCTACATTAACATTATTCAGACTGTTTACAAAGCCTCTGGTCTGTAGTAACATTATTCAGAGTGTTTACAAAGCCTTTAGTCTGTAGTAACATTATTCAGACTGCTTACAAAGCCTCTAGTCTACATTAACATTATTCAGACTGTTTACAAAGCCTCTAGTCTGTAGTAACATTATTCAGACTGTTGACAAAGCCTCTAGTCTGTTGTAACATTATTCAGACTGTTTACAAAGTCTCTGTTCTTTAGTAACATTATTCAGACTGTTTACAAATCCTGTAGTCTGTAGTAACATTATTCAGACTGTTTACAAAGCCTCTAGTCTGTGGTAACATTATTCAGACTGTTTACAAATCCTCTGGTCTGTAGTAACATTATTCAGACTGTTTACAAAGCCTCTAGTCTGCAGTAACATTATTCAGACTGTTTACAAAGCCTCTGGTCTGTAGTAACATTATTCAGACTGTTTACATAGCCTCTAGTCTATAGTAATATTGTTCAGACTGTTTACAAAGCCTCTAGTCTGTAGTAACATTATTCAGACTGTTTACAAAGCCTCTAGTCTACATTAACATTATTCAGACTGTTTACAAAGCCTCTAGTCTGTAGTAACATTATTCAGACTGTTTACAAAGCCTCTAGTCTGTTGTAACATTATTCAGAGTGTTTACAAGTCTCTAGTCTGTAGTAACATTATTCAGACTGTTTATAAAGCCTCTAGTCTGTAGTAACATTATTCAGACTGTTTACAAAGCCTCTGGAATGTAGTAACATTATTCAGACTGTTTACAAAGCCTCTAGTCTGTAGTAACATTATTCAGACTGTTTACAAAGCCTCTAGTCTGTATTAACATTATTCAGACTGTTTACAAAGCCTCTGGTCTATAGTGATATTATTTAGACTGTTTACAAAGCCTCTAGTCTGTAGTAACATTATTCAGAATGCTTCCAAAGCCTCTAGTCTACATTAACATTATTCAGACTGTTTACAAAGCCTCTAGTCTGTAGTAACATTATTCAGACTGTTGACAAAGCCTCTAGTCTGTTGTAACATTATTCAGACTGTTTACAAAACCTCTAGTCTGTAGTAACATTATGCAGACAGTTTACAAAGCCTCTGGTCTGTAGTAACATTATTCAGACAGTTTACAAAGTCTCTATTCTTTAGTAACATTATTCAGACTGTTTACAAATCCTCTAGTCTGTAGTAACATTATTCAGACTGTTTACAAAGCCTCTAGTCTGTAGTAACATTATTCAGACTGTTTACAAAGCCTCTAGTCTGTTGTAACATTATTCAGAGTGTTTACAAAGCCTCTAGTCTGCAGTAACATTATTCAGACTGTTTACAAAGCCTCTGGTCTGTAGTAACATTATTCAGACTGTTTACAAAGCCTCTAGTCTATAGAAATATTATTCAGACTGTTTACAAAGCCTCTAGTCTGTAGTAACATTATTCAGACTGCTTCCAAAGCCTCTAGTCTACATTAACATTATTCAGACTGTTTACAAAGCCTCTAGTCTATAGTAATATTGTTCAGACTGTTTACAAAGCCTCTGGTCTGTAGTAACATTATTCAGACTGTTTACAAAGCCTCTAGTCTGTAGTAACATTATTCAGACTGTTTACAAAGCCTCTAGTCTGTAGTAACATTATTCAGACTGTTTACAAAGCCTCTAGTCTGTAGTAACATTATTCAGACTGTTTACAAAGCCTCTAGTCTGTAATAACATTATTCAGACTGTTTACAAAGCCTCTACCCTGTAGTAACATTATTCAGACTGTTGACAATGCACTACCCTGTAGTAACATTATTCAGACTGTTTACAAAGCCTCTACCCTGTAGTAACATTATTCAGACTGTTTACAAAGCCTCTACCCTGTAGTAACATTATTCAGACTGTTTACAAAGCCTCTAGTCTGTAGTAACATTATTCAGGCTGTTTACAAAGCCTGTGGTCTGTAGTAACATTATTCAGACTGTTTACAAAGCCTTTAGTCTCTAGTAACATTATACAGATGTTTACAAAGCCTCTAGTCTGTAGTAACATTATTCAGACTGTTTACAAAGCCTCTAGTCTGTTGTAACATTATTCAGACTGTTTACAAAGCCTCTAGTCTGTAGTAACATTATTCAGACTGTTTACAAAGCCTCTAGTCTACATCAACATTATTCAGACTGTTTACAAAGCCTCTAGTCTGTAGTAACATTATTCAGATTGTTTACAAAGCCTCTAGTCTGTAGTAACATTATTCAGACTGTTTACAATGTCTCTAGTCTGTAGTAACATTATTCAGACTGTTTACAAAGCCTCTAGTCTGTTGTAACATTATTCAGAGTGTTTACAAAGCCTCTAGTCTGCAGTAACATTATTCAGACTGTTTACAAAGCCTCTGGTCTGTAGTAACATTATTCAGACTGTTTACAAAGCCTCTAGTCTATAGTAATATTATTCAGACTGTTTACAAAGCCTCTAGTCTGTAGTAACATTATTCAGACTGCTTCCAAAGCCTCTAGTCTACATTAACATTATTCAGACTGTTTACAAAGCCTCTAGTCTATAGTAATATTGTTCAGACTGTTTACAAAGCCTCTGGTCTGTAGTAACATTATTCAGACTGTTTACAAAGCCTCTAGTCTGTAGTAACATTATTCAGACTGTTTACAAAGCCTCTAGTCTGTAGTAACATTATTCAGACTGTTTACAAAGCCTCTAGTCTGTAGTAACATTATTCAGACTGTTTACAAAGCCTCTAGTCTGTAATAACATTATTCAGACTGTTTACAAAGCCTCTACCCTGTAGTAACATTATTCAGACTGTTGACAATGCACTACCCTGTAGTAACATTATTCAGACTGTTTACAAAGCCTCTACCCTGTAGTAACATTATTCAGACTGTTTACAAAGCCTCTACCCTGTAGTAACATTATTCAGACTGTTTACAAAGCCTCTAGTCTGTAGTAACATTATTCAGGCTGTTTACAAAGCCTGTGGTCTGTAGTAACATTATTCAGACTGTTTACAAAGCCTTTAGTCTCTAGTAACATTATACAGATGTTTACAAAGCCTCTAGTCTGTAGTAACATTATTCAGACTGTTTACAAAGCCTCTAGTCTGTTGTAACATTATTCAGACTGTTTACAAAGCCTCTAGTCTGTAGTAACATTATTCAGACTGTTTACAAAGCCTCTAGTCTACATCAACATTATTCAGACTGTTTACAAAGCCTCTAGTCTGTAGTAACATTATTCAGATTGTTTACAAAGCCTCTAGTCTGTAGTAACATTATTCAGACTGTTTACAATGTCTCTAGTCTGTAGTAACATTATTCAGGCTGTTTACAAAGCCTCTAGTCTGTAATAACATTATTCAGACTGTTTACAAAGCCTCTACCCTGTAGTAACATTATTCAGACTGTTGACAATGCACTACCCTGTAGTAACATTATTCAGACTGTTTACAAAGCCTCTAGTCTGTAGTAACATTATTCAGACTGTTTACAAAGCCTCTAGTCTGTAGTAACATTATTCAGACTGTTTACAATGTCTCTAGTCTGTAGTAACATTATTCAGACTGTTTACAAAGCCTCTGGTCTTTAGTAACATTATTCAGACTGTTTACAAAGCCTCTAGTCTGTAGTAACATTATTCAGATTGTTTACAATGTCTCTAGTCTGTAGTAACATTATTCAGACTGGTTACAAAGCCTCTAGCCTGTAGTAACATTATTCATACTGTTTACAAAGCCTCTAGTCTGTAGTAACATTATTCAGACTGTTTACAAAGCCTCTAGTCTGTAGTAACATTATTCAGACTGTTTACAAAGCCTCTAGTCTGTAGTAACATTATTCAGACTGTTTACAAAGCCTCTAGTCTGTAGTAACATTATTCAGACTGTTTACAAAGCCTCTAGTCTGTAGTAACATTATTCAGACTGTTTACAAAGCCTCTAGTCTGTAGTAACATTATTCAGACTGTTTACAATGTCTCTAGTCTGTAGTAACATTATTCAGACTGTTTACAAAGCCTCTGGTCTTTAGTAACATTATTCAGACTGTTTACAAAGCCTCTAGTCTGTAGTAACATTATTCAGACTGTTTACAATGTCTCTAGTCTGTAGTAACATTATTCAGACTGGTTACAAAGCCTCTAGTCTGTAGTAACATTATTCAGACTGTTTACAAAGCCTCTAGTCTGTAGTAACATTATTCAGACTGTTTACAAAGCCTCTGGTCTTTAGTAACATTATTCAGACTGTTTACAAAGCCTCTGGTCTTTAGTAACATTATTCAGACTGTTTGCAAAGCCTCTGATCTGTAGTAACATTATTGAGACTGTTTACAAAGCCTCTGGTCTGTAGTAACATTATTCAGACTGTTTACAAAGCCTCTGGTCTGTAGTAACATTATTCAGACTGTTTAAAAAGCCTCTGGTCTGTAGTAACATTATTCAGACTGTTTACAAAGCCTCTAGTCTGTAGTAACATTATTCAGACTGTTTACAAAGCCTCTAGTCTGTAGTAACATTATTCAGACTGTTTACAAAGCCTCTAGTCTGTAGTAACATTATTCAGACTGTTTACAAAGCCTCTAGTCTGTAATAACATTATTCAGACTGTTTACAAAGCCTCTACCCTGTAGTAACATTATTCAGACTGTTGACAATGCACTACCCTGTAGTAACATTATTCAGACTGTTTACAAAGCCTCTACCCTGTAGTAACATTATTCAGACTGTTTACAAAGCCTCTAGTCTGTAGTAATATTATTCAGACTGTTTACAAAGCCTCTAGTCTGTAATAACATTATTCAGACTGTTTACAAAGCCTCTAGTCTGTAGTAACATTATTCAGACTGTTTACAAAGCCTCTGGTCTGTAGTAACATTATTCAGACTGTTTACAAAGCCTCTAGTCTGTAATAACATTATTCAGACTGTTTACAAAGCCTCTAGTCTGTAGTAACATTATTCAGACTATTTACAAAGCCTCTAGTCTGTAGTAACATTATTCAGACTGTTTACAAAGCCTCTAGTCTGTAATAACATTATTCAGACTGTTTACAAAGCCTCTAGTCTGTATTAACATTATTCAGACTGTTTACAAAGCCTCTGGTCTGTAGTAACATTATTCAGACTGTTTACAAAGCCTCTGGTCTGTAGTAACATTATTCAGACTGTTTACAAAGCCTCTGGTCTTTAGTAACATTATTCAGACTGTTTACAATGTCTCTAGTCTGTAGTAACATTATTGAGACTGTTTACAAAGCCTCTGGTCTTTAGTAACATTATTCAGACTGTTTACAAAGCCTCTGATCTGTAGTAACATTATTCAGACTGTTTACAAAGCCTCTGGTCTGTAGTAACATTATTCAGACTGTTTACAAAGCCTCTAGTCTGTAGTAACATTATTCAGACTGTTTACAAAGCCTCTAGTCTGTAGTAACATTATTCAGACTGTTTACAAAGCCTCTAGTCTGTAGTAACATTATTCAGACTGTTTACAAAGCCTCTGGTCTGTAGTAACATTATTCAGACTGTTTACAAAGCCTCTAGTCTGTAGTAACATTATTCAGACTGTTTACAATGTCTCTAGTCTGTAGTAACATTATTCAGACTGTTTACAAAGCCTCTGGTCTTTAGTAACATTATTCAGACTGTTTACAAAGCCTCTAGTCTGTAGTAACATTATTCAGACTGTTTACAATGTCTCTAGTCTGTAGTAACATTATTCAGACTGGTTACAAAGCCTCTAGTCTGTAGTAACATTATTCAGACTGTTTACAAAGCCTCTAGTCTGTAGTAACATTATTCAGACTGTTTACAATGTCTCTAGTCTGTAGTAACATTATTCAGACTGTTTACAAAGCCTCTGGTCTTTAGTAACATTATTCAGACTGTTTACAAAGCCTCTAGTCTGTAGTAACATTATTCAGACTGTTTACAATGTCTCTAGTCTGTAGTAACATTATTCAGACTGGTTACAAAGCCTCTAGTCTGTAGTAACATTATTCAGACTGTTTACAAAGCCTCTAGTCTGTAGTAACATTATTCAGACTGTTTACAAAGCCTCTGGTCTTTAGTAACATTATTCAGACTGTTTACAATGTCTCTAGTCTGTAGTAACATTATTGAGACTGTTTACAAAGCCTCTGGTCTTTAGTAACATTATTCAGACTGTTTACAAAGCCTCTGATCTGTAGTAACATTATTCAGACTGTTTACAAAGCCTCTGGTCTGTAGTAACATTATTCAGACTGTTTAAAAAGCCTCTGGTCTGTAGTAACATTATTCAGACTGTTTACAAAGCCTCTAGTCTGTAGTAACATTATTCAGACTGTTTACAAAGCCTCTAGTCTGTATTAACATTATTCAGACTGTTTACAAAGCCTCTGGTCTGTAGTAACATTATTCAGACTGTTTACAAAGCCTCTGGTCTGTAATAACATTATTCAGACTGTTTACAAAGCCTCTAGTCTGTATTAACATTATTCAGACTGTTTACAAAGCCTCTGGTCTGTAGTAACATTATTCAGACTGTTTACAAAGCCTCTGGTCTGTAGTAACATTATTCAGACTGTTTACAAAGCCTCTGGTCTTTAGTAACATTATTCAGACTGTTTACAATGTCTCTAGTCTTTAGTAACATTATTGAGACTGTTTACAAAGCCTCTGGTCTTTAGTAACATTATTCAGACTGTTTACAAAGCCTCTGATCTGTAGTAACATTATTCAGACTGTTTACAAAGCCTCTGGTCTGTAGTAACATTATTCAGACTGTTTACAAAGCCTCTAGTCTGTAGTAACATTATTCAGACTGTTTACAAAGCCTCTAGTCTGTAGTAACATTATTCAGACTGTTTACAAAGCCTCTAGTCTGTAGTAACATTATTCAGACTGTTTACAAAGCCTCTGGTCTGTAGTAACATTATTCAGACTGTTTACAAAGCCTCTAGTCTGTAGTAACATTATTCAGACTGTTTACAATGTCTCTAGTCTGTAGTAACATTATTCAGACTGTTTACAAAGCCTCTGGTCTTTAGTAACATTATTCAGACTGTTTACAAAGCCTCTAGTCTGTAGTAACATTATTCAGACTGTTTACAATGTCTCTAGTCTGTAGTAACATTATTCAGACTGGTTACAAAGCCTCTAGTCTGTAGTAACATTATTCAGACTGTTTACAAAGCCTCTAGTCTGTAGTAACATTATTCAGACTGTTTACAATGTCTCTAGTCTGTAGTAACATTATTCAGACTGTTTACAAAGCCTCTGGTCTTTAGTAACATTATTCAGACTGTTTACAAAGCCTCTAGTCTGTAGTAACATTATTCAGACTGTTTACAATGTCTCTAGTCTGTAGTAACATTATTCAGACTGGTTACAAAGCCTCTAGTCTGTAGTAACATTATTCAGACTGTTTACAAAGCCTCTAGTCTGTAGTAACATTATTCAGACTGTTTACAAAGCCTCTGGTCTTTAGTAACATTATTCAGACTGTTTACAATGTCTCTAGTCTGTAGTAACATTATTGAGACTGTTTACAAAGCCTCTGGTCTTTAGTAACATTATTCAGACTGTTTACAAAGCCTCTGATCTGTAGTAACATTATTCAGACTGTTTACAAAGCCTCTGGTCTGTAGTAACATTATTCAGACTGTTTAAAAAGCCTCTGGTCTGTAGTAACATTATTCAGACTGTTTACAAAGCCTCTAGTCTGTAGTAACATTATTCAGACTGTTTACAAAGCCTCTAGTCTGTAGTAACATTATTCAGACTGTTTACAAAGCCTCTAGTCTGTAGTAACATTATTCAGACTGTTTACAAAGCCTCTAGTCTGTAATAACATTATTCAGACTGTTTACAAAGCCTCTACCCTGTAGTAACATTATTCAGACTGTTGACAATGCACTACCCTGTAGTAACATTATTCAGACTGTTTACAAAGCCTCTGGTCTTTAGTAACATTATTCAGACTGTTTACAAAGCCTCTAGTCTGTAGTAACATTATTCAGGCTGTTTACAAAGCCTGTGGTCTGTAGTAACATTATTCAGACTGTTTACAAAGCCTCTAGTCTGTTGTAACATTATTCAGACTGTTTACAAAGCCTCTAGTCTATAGTAACATTATGCAGATGTTTACAAAGCCTCTAGTCTGTAGTAACATTATTCAGACTGTTTACAAAGCCTCTAGTCTGTATTAACGTTATTCAGACTGTTTACAAAGCCTCTAGTCTGTAGTAACATTATTCAGACTGTTTACAAAGCCTCTGGTCTGTAGTAATATTATTCAGACTGTTTACAAAGCCTCTAGTCTGTAGTAACATTATTCAGACTGCTTACAAAGCCTCTAGTCTGTAGTAACATTATTCAGACTGTTTACAAAGCCTCTAGTCTGTTGTAACATTATTCAGACTGTTTACAAAGCCTCTAGTCTATAGTAACATTATGCAGATGTTTACAAAGCCTCTAGTCTGTAGTAACATTATTCAGACTGTTTACAAAGCCTCTGGTCTTTAGTAACATTATTCAGACTGTTTACAAAGCCTCTAGTCTGTAGTAACATTATTCAGACTGTTTACAATGTCTCTAGTCTGTAGTAACATTATTCAGACTGCTTACAAAGCCTCTAGTCTGTAGTAAAATTATTCAGACTGTTTACAAAGCCTCTAGTCTGTAGTAACATTATTCAGACTGTTTACAAAGCCTCTAGTCTGTAGTAACATTATTCAGACTGTTTACAATGTCTCTAGTCTGTAGTAACATTATTCAGACTGTTTACAAAGCCTCTGGTCTTTAGTAACATTATTCAGACTGTTTACAAAGCCTCTAGTCTGTAGTAACATTATTCAGACTGTTTACAATGTCTCTAGTCTGTAGTAACATTATTCAGACTGGTTACAAAGCCTCTAGTCTGTAGTAACATTATTCAGACTGTTTACAAAGCCTCTAGTCTGTAGTAACATTATTCAGACTGTTTACAATGTCTCTAGTCTGTAGTAACATTATTCAGACTGTTTACAAAGCCTCTGGTCTTTAGTAACATTATTCAGACTGTTTACAAAGCCTCTAGTCTGTAGTAACATTATTCAGACTGGTTACAAAGCCTCTAGTCTGTAGTAACATTATTCAGACTGTTTACAAAGCCTCTAGTCTGTAGTAACATTATTCAGACTGTTTACAAAGCCTCTGGTCTTTAGTAACATTATTCAGACTGTTTACAATGTCTCTAGTCTGTAGTAACATTATTGAGACTGTTTACAAAGCCTCTGGTCTTTAGTAACATTATTCAGACTGTTTACAAAGCCTCTGATCTGTAGTAACATTATTCAGACTGTTTACAAAGCCTCTGGTCTGTAGTAACATTATTCAGACTGTTTACAAAGCCTCTGGTCTGTAGTAATATTATTCAGACTGTTTACAAAGCCTCTAGTCTGTAGTAACATTATTCAGACTGTTTACAAAGCCTCTAGTCTGTAGTAACATTATTCAGACTGTTTACAAAGCCTCTAGTCTGTAGTAACATTATTCAGACTGTTTACAAAGCCTCTAGTCTGTAGTAACATTATTCAGACTGTTTACAAAGCCTCTAGTCTGTAGTAACATTATTCAGACTGTTTACAATGTCTCTAGTCTGTAGTAACATTATTCAGACTGTTTACAAAGCCTCTGGTCTTTAGTAACATTATTCAGACTGTTTACAATGTCTCTAGTCTGTAGTAACATTATTCAGACTGTTTACAAAGCCTCTGGTCTTTAGTAACATTATTCAGACTGTTTACAAAGCCTCTGATCTGTAGTAACATTATTCAGACTGTTTACAAAGCCTCTGGTCTGTAGTAACATTATTCAGACTGTTTACAAAGCCTCTGGTCTGTAGTAACATTATTCAGACTGTTTACAAAGCCTCTAGTCTGTAGTAACATTATTCAGACTGTTTACAAAGCCTCTAGTCTGTAGTAACATTATTCAGACTGTTTACAAAGCCTCTAGTCTGTAGTAACATTATTCAGACTGTTTACAAAGCCTCTAGTCTGTAATAACATTATTCAGACTGTTTACAAAGCCTCTACCCTGTAGTAACATTATTCAGACTGTTGACAATGCACTACCCTGTAGTAACATTATTCAGACTGTTTACAAAGCCTCTGGTCTTTAGTAACATTATTCAGACTGTTTACAAAGCCTCTAGTCTGTAATAACATTATTCAGACTGTTTACAAAGCCTCTACCCTGTAGTAACATTATTCAGACTGTTGACAATGCACTACCCTGTAGTAACATTATTCAGACTGTTTACAAAGCCTCTACCCTGTAGTAACATTATTCAGACTGTTTACAAAGCCTCTACCCTGTAGTAACATTATTCAGACTGTTTACAATGTCTCTAGTCTGTAGTAACATTATTCAGACTGTTTACAAAGCCTCTGGTCTTTAGTAACATTATTCAGACTGTTTACAAAGCCTCTAGTCTGTAGTAACATTATTCAGACTGTTTACAATGTCTCTAGTCTGTAGTAACATTATTCAGACTGGTTACAAAGCCTCTAGTCTGTAGTAACATTATTCAGACTGTTTACAAAGCCTCTAGTCTGTAGTAACATTATTCAGACTGTTTACAATGTCTCTAGTCTGTAGTAACATTATTCAGACTGTTTACAAAGCCTCTGGTCTTTAGTAACATTATTCAGACTGTTTACAAAGCCTCTAGTCTGTAGTAACATTATTCAGACTGTTTACAATGTCTCTAGTCTGTAGTAACATTATTCAGACTGGTTACAAAGCCTCTAGTCTGTAGTAACATTATTCAGACTGTTTACAAAGCCTCTAGTCTGTAGTAACATTATTCAGACTGTTTACAAAGCCTCTGGTCTTTAGTAACATTATTCAGACTGTTTACAATGTCTCTAGTCTGTAGTAACATTATTGAGACTGTTTACAAAGCCTCTGGTCTTTAGTAACATTATTCAGACTGTTTACAAAGCCTCTGATCTGTAGTAACATTATTCAGACTGTTTACAAAGCCTCTGGTCTGTAGTAACATTATTCAGACTGTTTAAAAAGCCTCTGGTCTGTAGTAACATTATTCAGACTGTTTACAAAGCCTCTAGTCTGTAGTAACATTATTCAGACTGTTTACAAAGCCTCTAGTCTGTAGTAACATTATTCAGACTGTTTACAAAGCCTCTAGTCTGTAGTAACATTATTCAGACTGTTTACAAAGCCTCTAGTCTGTAATAACATTATTCAGACTGTTTACAAAGCCTCTACCCTGTAGTAACATTATTCAGACTGTTGACAATGCACTACCCTGTAGTAACATTATTCAGACTGTTTACAAAGCCTCTGGTCTTTAGTAACATTATTCAGACTGTTTACAAAGCCTCTAGTCTGTAGTAACATTATTCAGGCTGTTTACAAAGCCTGTGGTCTGTAGTAACATTATTCAGACTGTTTACAAAGCCTCTAGTCTGTTGTAACATTATTCAGACTGTTTACAAAGCCTCTAGTCTATAGTAACATTATGCAGATGTTTACAAAGCCTCTAGTCTGTAGTAACATTATTCAGACTGTTTACAAAGCCTCTAGTCTGTATTAACGTTATTCAGACTGTTTACAAAGCCTCTAGTCTGTAGTAACATTATTCAGACTGTTTACAAAGCCTCTGGTCTGTAGTAATATTATTCAGACTGTTTACAAAGCCTCTAGTCTGTAGTAACATTATTCAGACTGCTTACAAAGCCTCTAGTCTGTAGTAACATTATTCAGACTGTTTACAAAGCCTCTAGTCTGTTGTAACATTATTCAGACTGTTTACAAAGCCTCTAGTCTATAGTAACATTATGCAGATGTTTACAAAGCCTCTAGTCTGTAGTAACATTATTCAGACTGTTTACAAAGCCTCTAGTCTGTATTAACGTTATTCAGACTGTTTACAAAGCCTCTAGTCTGTAGTAACATTATTCAGACTGTTTACAAAGCCTCTGGTCTGTAGTAATATTATTCAGACTGTTTACAAAGCCTCTAGTCTGTAGTAACATTATTCAGACTGTTTACAAAGCCTCTAGTCTGTAGTAACATTATTCAGACTGCTTACAAAGCCTCTAGTCTGTAGTAAAATTATTCAGACTGTTTACAAAGCCTCTAGTCTGTAGTAACATTATTCAGACTGTTTACAAAGCCTCTAGTCTGTAGTAACATTATTCAGACTGTTTACAATGTCTCTAGTCTGTAGTAACATTATTCAGACTGTTTACAAAGCCTCTGGTCTTTAGTAACATTATTCAGACTGTTTACAAAGCCTCTAGTCTGTAGTAACATTATTCAGACTGTTTACAATGTCTCTAGTCTGTAGTAACATTATTCAGACTGGTTACAAAGCCTCTAGCCTGTAGTAACATTATTCATACTGTTTACAAAGCCTCTAGTCTGTAGTAACATTATTCAGACTGTTTACAAAGCCTCTAGTCTGTAGTAACATTATTCAGACTGTTTACAAAGCCTCTAGTCTGTAGTAACATTATTCAGACTGTTTACAAAGCCTCTAGTCTGTAGTAACATTATTCAGACTGTTTACAAAGCCTCTAGTCTGTAGTAACATTATTCAGACTGTTTACAAAGCCTCTAGTCTGTAGTAACATTATTCAGACTGTTTACAATGTCTCTAGTCTGTAGTAACATTATTCAGACTGTTTACAAAGCCTCTGGTCTTTAGTAACATTATTCAGACTGTTTACAAAGCCTCTAGTCTGTAGTAACATTATTCAGACTGTTTACAATGTCTCTAGTCTGTAGTAACATTATTCAGACTGGTTACAAAGCCTCTAGTCTGTAGTAACATTATTCAGACTGTTTACAAAGCCTCTAGTCTGTAGTAACATTATTCAGACTGTTTACAATGTCTCTAGTCTGTAGTAACATTATTCAGACTGTTTACAAAGCCTCTGGTCTTTAGTAACATTATTCAGACTGTTTACAAAGCCTCTAGTCTGTAGTAACATTATTCAGACTGTTTACAATGTCTCTAGTCTGTAGTAACATTATTCAGACTGGTTACAAAGCCTCTAGTCTGTAGTAACATTATTCAGACTGTTTACAAAGCCTCTAGTCTGTAGTAACATTATTCAGACTGTTTACAAAGCCTCTGGTCTTTAGTAACATTATTCAGACTGTTTACAAAGCCTCTGGTCTTTAGTAACATTATTCAGACTGTTTGCAAAGCCTCTGATCTGTAGTAACATTATTCAGACTGTTTACAAAGCCTCTGGTCTGTAGTAACATTATTCAGACTGTTTACAAAGCCTCTGGTCTGTAGTAACATTATTCAGACTGTTTAAAAAGCCTCTGGTCTGTAGTAACATTATTCAGACTGTTTACAAAGCCTCTAGTCTGTAGTAACATTATTCAGACTGTTTACAAAGCCTCTAGTCTGTAGTAACATTATTCAGACTGTTTACAAAGCCTCTAGTCTGTAGTAACATTATTCAGACTGTTTACAAAGCCTCTAGTCTGTAATAACATTATTCAGACTGTTTACAAAGCCTCTACCCTGTAGTAACATTATTCAGACTGTTGACAATGCACTACCCTGTAGTAACATTATTCAGACTGTTTACAAAGCCTCTACCCTGTAGTAACATTATTCAGACTGTTTACAAAGCCTCTAGTCTGTAGTAATATTATTCAGACTGTTTACAAAGCCTCTAGTCTGTAATAACATTATTCAGACTGTTTACAAAGCCTCTAGTCTGTAGTAACATTATTCAGACTGTTTACAAAGCCTCTGGTCTGTAGTAACATTATTCAGACTGTTTACAAAGCCTCTAGTCTGTAATAACATTATTCAGACTGTTTACAAAGCCTCTAGTCTGTAGTAACATTATTCAGACTGTTTACAAAGCCTCTAGTCTGTAGTAACATTATTCAGACTGTTTACAAAGCCTCTAGTCTGTAATAACATTATTCAGACTGTTTACAAAGCCTCTAGTCTGTATTAACATTATTCAGACTGTTTACAAAGCCTCTGGTCTGTAGTAGCATTATTCAGACTGTTTACAGTTGCCGAGAGCTTGCGTAGCAGAACCAGATCATAAAGCGGTATGTATGCATGGCAGTGCAGTCAGCCCAGGGTTCATCTCTCAGTAGAAACAAGTGTGTTGTCATCTGTATGTAAAGAACATGTGAGCATAGAATCCAGTGGGTTTCCATGAAACTTTAAATTAAAAAGCAGAGTGCTGTAGGGAGTTTCCCTTGTGCTGTGTTTTACTGCACACGCACAATATTGATCAAAAGTAATTGCCCGTCAACGCTTTGGCAGCGACTTGCATTTTTGGGGCCTTATGCATGTTGAAATTGTCTACAAATTACAGTGGGACCTGTTCGTCTCAGTTGTTTCCATAACTTGCTTACCAGCAATAAATGTGTAGTTTATGGACTAAATCAATGTTTTAGGCAGAAGAATAGATTTGCAGTTCATTTGTAATGGACTGGGTTGGAGAAAAATCATACAAAACTGGAACAATAAATAAAGGACAAATTGATGAGCTCTATAACGATTCCTTGACTAAGCATTAACGTCAAGCACTTTTCCATTTCACGCAGTGACATTTTTCCTCGTTTTTCCCATGACACGTTTGGTTGTGTGGAGGACTGCTAATGGTGCTGTCAGAAGAACTGCGTGTTCCAGCTGCTTTACAGGATAGAGGGGGATTGAAAATAAGGTTGCTTTGTGTCACGATACGTTTATTCAGTTTAGACCCTTTTTCAAATGTGCTCAGGCATACTCTCGTGGACTAGGTCTAGTTATGTATTCACTCATTCATTCACTCATTCACTCATTCATTCGTTCATCTCATCTTCAGCCGCTCCTCCGGGGTGGGGTCGCGGTGGCAGCCAGCTAAGTAGGGCACTCCAGGCGTCCCTCTCCCCAGCAACGCCCTCCAGCTCCTCCTGGGGGGTCCCAAGGCGTTCCCAGGCCAGATTGGACATGTAGTCCCTCCAGTGAGTTCTGGGTCTACCCCGGGGTCTCCTCCCCGTTGGCTGTTCCCGGTAAACCTCCAAAGGAAGGCTCCCAGGACGCATCTTAATCAGACTCCCAAACCACCTCAACTGGCTCCTTTCGACGTGAAGGAGCAGCGGCTCTACTCCGAGCTCCCTCCGGAGGTCCGAGCTCCTCACCCTATCTCTAAGGCTGAGCCTAGACCCCCTACGGAGGAAACTCATTTCAGCCGCTTGTATCCACCATCTTACCCTTTCGGTAAACACCCAGAGCTCATGACCATAGGTGAGGGTTGGAAGGAAGACTGACTGGTAAACTGAGAGCTTTGTCTTCCAGCTCAGCTCCCTCTTCACCACAACGGTCCGGTACAACGTCCACATTACTGCTGATGCTGCACCAATCCACCTGTCAATCTCCTGCTCCATCCTACCCTCACTCGTGAACAAGACCCCGAGATACTGGAACCCCTTCACTTACTAGGACTAGTTAAATAGGTTGAATTGTGTTCCCCATGTTACACAGAACATGTACGTACATTCCTCCAGCTCTGTCTGGTCTCTACCAGACTTCATTCACTTCCCTCATCAAGCGGTTTGAGGGACCGCTTTTCGGTTTCTTTCATGGAATTTTAATTTTTCCTCAGTTCAGCTCCCGACGCTCCACCTGCACCATGCTGTGTGTGTTTCCCAGCCATTCACCTTTTCATCTTGTCACAACGCTAAAGCAAATCTCTCCTTTGCACTTGACAAAAGACACCAGGACCAGGTCTTCTCTGCTGTACTCCACATGGCAGGCAGCTGCACAGTGTGCACATTACTATGTGGACCAGGGAGCAGGAACACTTTATGTGTCGTTTCACTTCACACACTTGTGTACATGAAATGACACGAAATGCTGTTTCCCCCATCCCACAGCAGCACAACACAAAGACCACAACACATCCAACACAAGAACACACATATCCACACTAACACACACATCCACACTAACACACACATCCACACTAACACACATACCCACACTAACACACATATCCACACTAACACACATACCCACACTAACACACGTATCCACACTAACACACATACCCACACTAACACACATATCCACACTAACACACATATCCACACTAACACACATATCCACACTAACACACATACCCACACTAACACACGTATCCACACTAACACACATACCCACACTAACACACATATCCACACTAACACACATACCCACACTAACACACATACACACTAACACACATACCCACACTAACACACATATCCACACTAACACACATATCCACACTAACACACATATCCACACTAACACACATATCCACACTAACACACGTATCCACACTAACACACATACCCACACTAACACACATATCCACACTAACACACATATCCACACTAACACACATATCCACACTAACACACATATCCACACTAACACACATATCCACACTAACACACATATCCACACTAACACACATATCCACACCAACACACATATCCACACTAACACACATATCAAAACAAAAACAAAAGCCCTGTCCAAAGGAACGAAGGCCGGCCAGGATGAGTGTTGGAACTACCGGTCTGCATGAGCTAGCAGTTAGCTTAGCCCGCCCACTGCCGCATCCTGTCAGACGCAGCTTCAGGCAGGGGCCGTGGTCCAGCTCCAGCTCTCCCAGCCAGACCCCCTCGACACACCTCCCCCCACTCTTCACCACGACATCAAAAACACCACAGTCAACGCCAGGTGAGGCCTCCGCCAGACCGCCCTCGGTGTTGTCGGAGCTGCCGGTCTGCGTGGGCTAGCAGTTAGCTTAGCCGGCCCCGCTCTCCCAGCCGATCAAACAAAAACTCTATGTGATTACATAGACTCTCCATGGAATAGATATATATGGAATACATGACGGCCATGTGCCAGCTTGCCTCTTGTGACGTGGAGCTGGTGGTGATGAAATGGCTGGATGGATGTGGGCGATATCCCAGCAGCCTCGCTTCGTGTCGTTTGGACTATGTACCCACAGCGCATCACATTGGTGGCAAAATGCCATGCACATATAGCAGGGGCTTGTTTTTCCAGGGGCTTTATCAAACAAAGGCACAATCAAATTCAGATAAAGGCTTGTAGGGGCCGGGCATATAAATAATAATAATAACAATAATAATAATAATAAGCTCAGATTTTGGCAAACACATGTTCTGACGTATATGAACGAGTCAGCGTGATTTATTACGTGGAGGTCGTCTTAAGTATGTTGTGTCCCTCTCATATGGACTCATGATGCTCTAGTACCAGGACCATGTTCGTATTGGCTCAGAGTAGTTTTGGGGCCCGTCATGTGATCCGACCCTGAGGTCTGTCCCAGCACTTACTGCAAGCCTCCACATAGGCTTTGCCTCGCTGTTGCACGGTGAAAGACACCATGGAGCAAGTGGAAGTGATTTTCATCAAGACCTGCTTTCACCTTCCTGGCCTGCACTGCTGCTGCTCTATAAATGGTGGGTAGGAGGAGGCGGTGGGGGACATGCTGCACAGCACCCTTTCCTTCCCTTTTCCTCTCTTGGAGAAGGAAGCCTGGGTCGGGGAAACAGTGGGTTCCTCTCACCAGCGTGTCTGTCAGTACGCCATCTGTCCAACCCGCCACCCCCTGACTCACCCTGCCGGTCGGAAACCTTAAAGGTGTCAGCACCCGGCTGCTTCTACTGTGTGAAGCTGCAGCTTGCACACACGGCCCGGGCCTCCCCGTGCCCTCTGCCACGCCGAACTAAATCATCCTGCTAGGACAGTAGCAGTGAAGGACATTTCCACCGGCTCCAGAGCACACAGAGGTAAAACAAAGGCTACGGGGCAAAGTGACACTGACCTTCCACACGGCCACTTACATGGCAGATGGTCGGTCCCCTGGCCACGGCCAGCAGGTCCTGCGTGGTAAACATCCATTCCAGTAATCTTCTGCTGCGTCCTCCTCTTCTCCTCTTGCTCCGACACAAAACACCACATGTTTTTTTACCACACAAACACAGTTGTGCTCGTATGGGATGAGTGCTCATGCAATGTGTGAAGCGACAATAACACACGTGACACAAGTGTGACACACACTTGCGCTAAATGGTTTGTTTGAAAACCTAAAGGGGTTTCTGGTGCTCCTAGTAGTCTTACATAGACGTGTTTGCAGTGTGGCAGTGTGGCACCGCGCTGCAGCCGGGCAGCGCTGTTGTGTGTCTCCAGTAACGTTGCAGTTTAAATCAAGACCCGGAAGTCCCGCAGAAAACTACAGTAAATACAACAAACAAGGACCTGCAACAGCGTCTGTGCACATGATGCGCATGCAACACGTGATGGACATGCAACACGTGATGCACATGCAACACGTGATGGACATGCAACACGTGATGGACATGCAACACGTGATGGACATAAAACATGTGATGTGCATGAAACATGTGATGCACATGCAACATGTGATGTGCATGCAACACGTGATGCAAATGCAACACATGATGTGCATGCAACACGTGATGCAAATGCAACACGTGATGCACATGCAACACGTGATGGACATGCAACACGTGATGGACATGCAACACGTGATGGACATGCAACATGTGATGCACATGCAACACGTGATGTGCATGCAACACGTGATGCACATGCAACACGTGATGGACATGCAACACGTGATGCACATGCAACACGTGATGGACATGCAACACGTGATGCACATGCAACACGTGATGCACATGCAACACGTGATGGACATGCAACGCGTCTCCTGCACTGACCACAACACACATTCAGACATGTTTGTGTTATTTCTGTTTGAGAAAGACGAACGCTGCTCTGCGCCGCTCCGCTTTACAGGACGCGGCGTCACTGGATGTGACAGAATGTAAAACGAGTCACTGTCCACGGTGTCATCAAGCCCTAACACTGGCACCACCTGGCACCACCTGGCACCACCTGGCCGTGTCCAGCACGGTTGTCATACGGTGCTGAAAATCCAGAAATGAACCTGGTTTGGAACCATTCCAAACTAGACCCAGGGCTCCTGGGTATCTTGGAAAACCTGGAAATACCTGGAATAGTGTTTTGTCATGGAAAATATCTGAAAAATTATAGAATTGGTCCAATGTCCTGGAAACATTGTCAAGGTCATGGAAAACTGTAAAGTCAATTAATAAAATCTAGTTTTTACCCACTCAGAAGGCATGTTTGTGTGATCTTCAGCTGGTGTCACACATTTCTGGCCATGATGTTGTCACCTTGACACCTTGTCACCACTTAGGGACTGTTGAGACCCCCCCTTGTAGTTAATACTGAATAACATGACCCTCCATCAGCAGCGGGACTGTTGAGACCCCTTCTGGTAGTTTATACTGAATAACATGACTCTCCATCAGCAGCGGGACTGTTGAGACCCCCCCTGGTAGTTGCATAACATGACTCTCCATCAGCAACGGGACTGTTGAGACCCCCCCCTGGTAGTTGCATAACATGACTCTCCATCAGCAACGGGACTGTTGAGACCCCTCCTGGTAGTTTATACTGCATAACATGACCCTCCATCAGCAGCGGGACTGTTGAGACCCCCCCCGGTAGTTTATACTGCATAACATGACCCTCCATCAGCAGCGGGACTGTTGAGACCCCCCCTGGTAGTTTATACTGCATAACATGACTCTCCATCAGCAGCGGGACTGTTGAGACCCCCCCGGTAGTTTATACTGCATAACATGACCCTCCATCAGCAGCGGGGCTGTTGAGACCCCCCCCTTGTAGTTAATACTGAATAACATGACTCTCCATCAGCAGCGGGACTGTTGAGACCCCTGCTGGTAATTTATACTGCATAACATGACTCTCCATCAGCAGCAGGACTGTTGAGACCCCCCCCTGGTAGTTGCATAACATGACTCTCCATCAGCAACGGGACTGTTGAGACCCCCCCTGGTAGTTTATACTGCATAACATGACCCTCCATCACCAACGGGACTGTTGAGACCCCCCCTGGTAGTTGCATAACATGACTCTCCATCAGCAACGGGACTGTTGAGACCCCTGCTGGTAGTTTATACTGCATAACATGACCCTCCATCAGCAGCGGGGCTGTTGAGACCCCCCCCCTTGTAGTTAATACTGAATAACATGACTCTCCATCAGCAGCGGGACTGTTGAGACCCCTCCTGGTAGTTTATACTGCATAACATGACTCTCCATCAGCAGCGGGACTGTTGAGACCCCTCCTGGTAGTTTATACTGCATAACATGACCCTCCATCAGCAACGGGACTGTTGAGACCCCTCCTGGTAGTTTATACTGCACAACATGACTCTCCATCAGCAGCGGGACTGTTGAGACCCCCCCCCCCTTGTAGTTAATACTGAATAACATGACTCTCCATCAGCAGCGGGACTGTTGAGACCCCTGCTGGTAGTTTATACTGCATAACATGACTCTCCATCAGCAGCAGGACTGTTGAGACCCCTCCTGGTAGTTTATACTGCACAACATGACTCTCCATCAGCAGCAGGACTGTTGAGACCCCTGCTGGTAGTTTATACTGCATAACATGACTCTCCATCAGCAGCAGGACTGTTGAGACCCCTGCTGGTAGTTTATACTGCATAACATGACTCTCCATCAGCAGCAGGACTGTTGAGACCCCCCTGGTAGTTGCATAACATGACTCTCCATCAGCAACGGGACTGTTGAGACCCCCCCTGGTAGTTTATACTGCATAACATGACCCTCCATCACCAACGGGACTGTTGAGACCCCCCCTGGTAGTTGCATAACATGACTCTCCATCAGCAACGGGACTGTTGAGACCCCTGCTGGTAGTTTATACTGCATAACATGACCCTCCATCAGCAACGGGACTGTTGAGACCCCCCCGGTAGTTTATACTGCACAACATGACCCTCCATCAGCAATGGGACTGTTGAGACCCCCCCTGGTAGTTGCATAACATGACCCTCCATCAGCAACGGGACTGTTGAGACCCCTCCTGGTAGTTTATACTGCATAACATGACTCCATCAGCAGCGGGACTGTTGAGACCCCCCCCAAGTAGTTTATACTGCATAACATGACCCTCCATCAGCAACGGGACTGTTGAGACCCCCCCTGGTAGTTGCATAACATGACTCTCCATCAGCAACGGGACTGTTGAGACCCCTGCTGGTAGTTTATACTGCATAACATGACCCTCCATCAGCAGCGGGGCTGTTGAGACCCCCCCCCCCCCGGTAGTTTATACTGCATAACATGACCCTCCATCAGCAGCGGGACTGTTGAGACCCCCCCCCCGGTAGTTTATACTGCATAACATGACCCTCCATCAGCAACGGGACTGTTGAGACCCCCCCTGGTAGTTGCATAACATGACTCTCCATCAGCAACGGGACTGTTGAGACCCCTTCTGGTAGTTTATACTGCATAACATGACCCTCCATCAGCAACGGGACTGTTGAGACCCCTCCTGGTAGTTTATACTGCACAACATGACTCTCCATCAGCAGCGGGACTGTTGAGACCCCCCCCCCGGTAGTTTATACTGCATAACATGACCCTCCATCAGCAATGGGACTGTTGAGACCCCCCCTGGTAGTTGCATAACATGACCCTCCATCAGCAGCGGGACTGTTGAGACCCCTTCTGGTAGTTTATACTACATAACATGACCCTCCATCAGCAGCGGGACTGTTGAGACCCCTCCTGGTAGTTGCATAACATGACTCTCCATCAGCAGCGGGACTGTTGAGACCCCTGCTGGTAGTTTATACTACATAACATGACCCTCCATCAGCAGCGGGACTGTTGAGACCCCTCCTGGTAGTTGCATAACATGACCCTCCATCAGCAGCGGGACTGTTGAGACCCCCCCTGGTAGTTGCATAACATGACTCTCCATCAGCAGCGGGACTGTTGAGACCCCTCCTGGTAGTTTATACTGCATAACATGACTCTCCATCAGCAGCGGGACTGTTGAGACCCCTCCCCCCCAGTAGTTTATACTGCATAACATGACCCTCCATCAGCAGCGGGACTGTTGAGACCCCTCCCCCCCCGGTAGTTTATACTGCATAACTTGACCCTCCATCACCAGAGGTAGTCATGTCTATCCAAGCAGAATCATGGAATTTGTCCTTGAACAGTCATGGAAAAATATTCCTGGAAAAGGGTGGACCTGCGGATGGGAACACCACTGGAATGGTTTCTCTACACTCTCCGAAGCGTACTATGGAAAGTCCTTGCTATGGGAAAGTGTGAGTAGTGAGTAATACCAGTTGGTTGTCCCCAGTTGTCTTAGCGGGAGTAAAGCAGTGATGGTCCCCCAGCCGGCCAGGCATGCTCTACCTGTGTGGACCTGGACTCCAGAATTTGCCCCGTCTTTGACAGGCAACACGAGCCTTATGTCACGTACACTGTCCCCAGCCATCACAAACTGCCCTGCTCTGTGTGTGTGTGTGTGTGTGTGTGTGTGTGTGTGTGTGTGTGTGTGTGTGTGTGTGTGTGTGTGTGTGTGTGTGTGTGTGTGTGTGTGTGTGTGTGTGTGTGTGCGCGTGTGTGTGTGCTCACACATGAAGACGAGGGAATTTGTCTTTGTGTGCATGCATAACTGGGTCAGTTCAGTTCGGTTGTGTGTGTGTGTGTGTGTGTGTGTGTGTTTGTGTGTGTGTGTGTGTCCCTGGCTGGTCAGAGAGTTCATGACAGACTGATGAGTTCCTGGCTTCAAGAGGAACAGTGAGCAACAGGCCTGCCATCCGTTCAGCTCTCCTCCTTCCCCTGAACCAGCAACCTTCCTCCTGGATGACTCACATCATGCACACTACTGTCACTAGTGTACACACACACACGCCCTGAAGCAGATGGCTAGAAGGCCACCCTGACTCCAAAATATCTGTGTTTGGATTACAATAATCAGCATTATCTTTCCAACATATGCTGATTAAATGGACCCGCTGACAGCTACCACCGGCATGGAAGGTATCCGACCAGGTCTGGGTTAGCATGGGGTTAAAGCAGAGCAGCAGGTCTTTGTTGGCATGGGGTTAAACCAGAGCAGCGGGTCTGGGTTAGCATGGAGTTAAACCAGAGCAGCGGGTCTGGGTTAGCATAGGGTTAAACCAGAGCAGCAGGTCTGAGTTAGCATGGCTTAAACCACAGCAGCAGGTCTGGTTTAGCATGGGGTTAAACCAGAGCAGAAGGTCTGGGTTAGCATGGGGTTAAACCACAGCAGCATGTCTGGGTTAGCATGGGGTTAAACCACAGCAGTAGGTCTGGGTTAGCATGGGGTTAAACCACAGCAGTAGGTCTGGGTTAGCATAGGGTTAAACCAGAGCAGAAGGTCTGGGTTAGCATAGGGTTAAACCACGGCAGCATGTCTGGGTTAGCATGGGGTTAAACCACAGCAGTAGGTCTAGGTTAGCATGGGGTTAAACCACAGCAGTAGGTCTGGGTTAGCATAGGGTTAAACCAGAGCAGAAGGTCTGGGTTGGCATAGGGTTAAACCAGAGCAGAAGGTCTGGGTTAGCATGGGGTTAAACCAGAGCAGACGGTCTGGGTTAGCATGGGGTTAAACCACAGTAGCAGGTCTGGGTTAGCATGGGGTTAAACTACAGCAGCAGGTCTGGGTTAGCATTGGGTTAAACCACAATCTTAGTTTGAGGTTTAGGAATACACAGACAACTAAAAAAAAAAAACACAAACAAACTTAACTTATCCTGATACAGACGGAATAATCAGGGGGGAGTTCAAAACAGATATGGCAATTTGCCGAAAATGTCATTAATCTATTTCTGGATCAAGTGGGTTCAGATTGCACAAACTTTAGTACAATTTCAAGGCCCAGTCACTCAGAATCACACCAAATAGCAACTCATACATATCAAAAATGGTCCCCATTCGTCAAATCTATCCACGTGGACACAGTGCCACGTTTACTCTCAGCTGAAATGTGCACACCTGCAAGGCGCTCTCTGTAAAGTGACTTTTCCTGCCATCATACCAGTAAAGAGACTGATTGCTCAACCTAAGATGTAGATTTTATGTAGCAAAAACTTGGCACGTAATTTTTTGTCACTTCTAAATTAACCGCTAGATTTCTCCAGGTGTAGGATGTGCTGAGGCATCTTGGGAACCCCTGCTCCACCAGCAATGGAGCAGGGGTGGTTTGATGGGCCTGTGCCGCTCATCACCAGTTTGTCAGCATGCATGAAATGTCCCCACTAACTAATGTATTGTCCATATCATGATGCTGCTATGCTAGCATGTCTAATGTCCATATTATCAAGCTGCTATGCTAACATGTCAAATGTATTGTCCATATCATGATGTTGCTATGCTAACATGTCAAATCTATTGTCCATATATATCATCATGATGCTATGCTAGCATGTCAGATCTATTGTCCATATCATCATGCTGCTATTCTAACATATCAAATCGATTGTCCATATATATCATCATGCTGCTATGCTAACATGTCAAATCTATTGTCCATATATATCATCATGGTGCTCTGCTAACATGTGAAATCTATTGTCCATATTATCAAGCTGCTATGCTAACATGTCAAATGTATTGTCCATATCATGATGTTGCTATGCTAACATGTCAAATCTATTGTCCATATATATCATCATGATGCTATGCTAGCATGTCAGATCTATTGTCCATATCATCATGCTGCTATTCTAACATATCAAATCGATTGTCCATATATATCATCATGCTGCTATGCTAACATGTCAAATCTATTGTCCATATTATCATGCTGCTATGTTAACATGTCAAATCTATTGTCCATTCATAATGTTGCTATGCTAACATGTCAAATTTATTGTCCATATCATCATGCTGCTATGCTAACATGTCAAATCTATTGTCCATATCGTCATGCTGCTATGCTAGCATGTCAAATCTATTGTCCATATCATGATGCTGCTATTCTAACATGTCAAATCTATTGTCCATATATATCATCATGATGCTATGCTAGCATGTCAGCTCTATTGTCCATATCATCATGCTTCTATGCTAACATCTCAAATCGATTGTCCATATATATCATCATGCTTCTATGCTAACATGTCAGATCTATTGTCCATATCATCATGCTGCTATGCTAACATGTCAAATATATTGTCCATATCATCATGCTGCTATGCTAGCATGTCAAATCTATTGTCCATATCATGATGCTGCTATACTAACATGTCAAATCGATTGTCCATATATATGATCATGCTGCTATTCTAACATGTCAAATCTATTGTCCATATATATCATCATGATGCTATGCTAGCATGTCAGCTCTATTGTCCATATCATCATGCTTCTATGCTAACATCTCAAATCGATTGTCCATATATATCATCATGCTTCTATGCTAACATGTCAGATCTATTGTCCATATCATCATGCTGCTATGCTAACATGTCAAATCTATTGTCCATATCATGATGCTGCTATACTAACATGTCAAATCGATTGTCCATATATATGATCATGCTGCTATGCTAGCATGTCAAATCGATTGTCCATATATATGATCATGCTGCTATGCTAGCATGTCAAATCTATTGTCCATATTATCATGCTTCTATGCTAACATGTCAAATCTATTGTCCATGTTATCATGCTGCTATGCTAACATGTCAAATCTATCGTCCATATCATCATGCTGCTATGCTAACATGTCAAATCTATTGTCCATCTCATCATGCTGCTATGCTAGCATGTCATATCGGGTGAAACAACTTGTCTAGAAAGAACAATGCTATTATTTCTGGTAACAGTTTTATACGGCCTGATAAAAAGTATGCCCGCTCGTGCTGCAGTCTCTGTAGTTGTTAATAAGGGGCTGTTTTGATAGCTGCAGTCAATTCTTATCTGATATGCAAAATAAAATATCCCCAGTCAATAAACCAAACAACTACAGTAAAAAAAAAAATTTATTTAGAAAATGAAGTTCATTTGGAAAATAAGTTTAAGAAATCCAGTGAAATATGTAAATAATCAATAATCATGTTAAAGTGCAAAAATACATTTTGATATATCTGTACAAAAATAATATTGGAATGTGTTATTAATAAAGAGGAATAAGTGGCTACGCTTACATGGCTTCAATCAGTTTCAGCTGTTTACAATAAGTTGCATAAGTGATGGAATGTCCCTTTTTATTGTGTCTTTGGAATAAAAGCTTTTGTAGCAAACAATTTGGAAATGAGCTGCCACAAGATTTTTTTTTCTTTCTTTTTCTGAGAGGTCAATTTCACATTCCACAGATCCGCTGTGTTCTTTGCCCTTGCAGGCTGCGAGCTTACACGTCTCTGCTGAAGCCTGGGTATTTTAGCGGAGCTCGGAGAAACTACTCTCCATAACTTCTCTCTGCAGAAATCCAGGCTTCAGGAAAAAAAGTATTTCGAAATATGTCCTCCTGGTGGAATTTCCCCATTGTCCGCCCCACCATAGCAGACAGGCCGAGGACGGAGCGCTCCCCCACAGCTGAGATGAATACACGTCTTTGGTCCTGGGTATTTCCGTGTGGTCTCGGCTCATTTGGTTTCCAGTGTCCCTGCTCCTTCTGAGCTGGGGGATCATTTGGTCTTGGCTGGCTTAAGTTCCTTGACCTGCATGTGCAACGTTTTGTGGACGGCTAGGGTCCGAGACTGACAGAATCCCTTCCCGCACTCCTGACATTTGAAGGGCTTTTCTTTGGAGTGGATGTACCTGGTGGATGGAACAGAAGAAACCATTGTCAGCCAGGCAGAACATTGAAATCATCATCCCTCATCTGACTGCGGCTTGCTTATTGCCCCTCTGCAGCCAGCTTCCACCCGAGCTGGTGGTGCCAGCCACCCGACACCTGCACACGGACTGCTGCTGTGTGACAACCTCGTCCTTCGTCATTAAGGCTTCTAAAATCCAGTTGTTTCAAGACCGTGACCAACTGCGATTGGTTGAAAGTGCAAATACAATGACACCCGGCGACACGGTAGTTTGTGGCGGTCATGGCAATAAGGCAAAGCGAGTTGGGCTTGACCGGTCCGTGAAGGAACATCTCCCTGTTCCTTCACGGCTCTGCCGCATGAAAGGCTCCTGCTGGGGACTACTGACACTCGGATTAGGATGAAGAGCTCTTCTACTACTTCAACGACGAGTCGAAGATAACCACGTGATGAGGCGACAGCGATAGAAGGGGTGTCATAATAACCTACATGGGTCCTTCTACCACACACTGTCGTCCGAAGCACCCTGACTCCTCAACAGCCATCAGAAATACTTGCTCTACTTCTCAATAATCATATAAAAGTGATTTTTTTTTATTTTGATATTTATGGAAATATGGTCCAGCTACACTGGAATTATTACTTATTTGGTTAAAAAAAGGGCTGCTGATTACACCTCAATTACGCTATAACCAAGTGACATCATTTATAACTCAATTGTGTTACATTTATTGCTTTAAGTGAATGAAAATTGTCATATAAAATGTATTTAACAAACATTATAGCAATTGTATTGAGCCCAGTGAACTCTGAGAGAATTGCACACAGAGGTGAGTCGTCGGTATGGGCTGAATGTGATTTGAGAGGTTGCAAAAAAGCAGTTTCTCACCTGTGGTCCCGCAGGTGGTCTTGTCTTCGGAAGGCCTTGTGGCAGATGTCACAGGTGTATGGCCTCTCGTCCGTATGCGTCCGCTCATGTATCAGCAGGTTGTAGGACTTGGTGAAGTGGCGGCCACAGAACTTGCAGACAAACTCTTTCTTGGTTTTGGAAGGGAGTCTGCCGCGGCTGGGCTTGCGCTCAGGCGAGGAAAGCTTCGCCACATCCAGGAGGCAGCCGAGGCTGGCCACATTCGGGTGGCGAGGCAAAGCCTGTGCTGCTGCTGCCGCCCCAGTCATGCTCAGGTCCTCTGCCTGCAGAGGGTCTTTCTGGGTGGCTGCTGTTGCCAGGTTGGCAAAGTCAAAACGGGGCTTGTTCTTGGAGCCCGGCAGCAGCCCTGCAGAGTCCTGTTTGGGCTGAAGGAAGTGGGGGAAAATGGGGATGGAGGCCATGGAAGAGAAGGGAGCAGGCAGTTTGGCGATAGTGCAGCGGGGCAGAGCCAAAGGTGGGTAACCCAGGGTCCACTGGTGGAGGTGAATAGCATGCAAGGCACTGAAGGTGTAGATGCCGGGGAAGTGGTCTGTGGGGAGCTGTAGGCCTGTGGAACTTTGTACGAGGGAGTAGTTGGCAAGCTGGAGGGACGGGTGTAGAGGTACTGGTGCTGGAAGAGTCTTGCTGCCCATGGCTTCTACAGTCACCTCCGTGCTCCTTCTAGAAGAAAGAAAAATGGCTTACATTTCCCTGATACAGCTGACCATATATGTTGGGAAAAAAACCACGTTTTCATTCACGTCTAATGCCCCCCCCCCCCCGACACATACACACAAGCCCAACCAAACACTAAAAACACACACGGTAAGCCCCTCACCACTCTGCTGATGTAGTCGTCCCACCTCCACCCCCTGATTCCCACTACTTTGGAAGTCTTGTTGACCCCCCATTAAAACAGAGCACAGGCACAGCTTCATATGGAGCCAATACACCGTATTGACTTCAACATCCTGCTCCTCACCTTTAAGGCTCTTAATAACCTAGCTCCTTCCTATCTTTCTGAACTCCTTCATATCCGCACACCCTCAGGCACTGTTAGATCCTCTTCTGTTCTCCAACTCATTACACCATCGGCCCGCTAGATTACCATGGGGACTAGAGCCTTCAGTCGTTCTGCCCCCAACCTTGACTACCATGGGGACTACAGCCTTCAGTCGTTCTGCCCCCAACCTTGACTACCATGAGGACTAGAGCCTTCAGTCATTCTGCCCCCCACCTTGACTACCATGGGGTCTAGAGCCTTCAGTCGTTCTGCCCCCCGCCTTGACTACCATGGGGACTAGAGCCTTCAGTCGTTCTGCCACCCACCTTGACTACCATGGGGACTAGAGCCTTCAGTCATTCTGCCCCCCACCTTGACTACCATGGGGTCTAGAGCCTTCAGTCATTCTGCCCCCCACCTTGACTACCATGAGGACTAGAGTCTTCAGTCATTCTGCCCCCCACCTTGACTACCATGGGGACTAGAGCCTTCAGTCATTCCGCCCCCACCTTGACTACCATGGGGTCTAGAGCCTTCAGTCATTCTGCCCCCCACCTTGACTACCATGAGGACTAGAGTCTTCAGTCATTCTGCCCCCCACCTTGACTACCATGGGGACTAGAGCCTTCAGTCATTCCGCCCCCACCTTGACTACCATGGGGTCTAGAGCCTTCAGTCATTCTGCCCCCCACCTTGACTACCATGAGGACTAGAGTCTTCAGTCATTCTGCCCCCCGCCTTGACTACCATGAGGACTACAGCCTTCAGTCATTCTGCCCCCAACCTTGACTACCATGGGGACTAGAGCCTTCAGTCATTCTGCCCCCCACCTTGACTACCATGAGGACTAGAGTCTTCAGTCATTCTGCCCCCCGCCTTGACTACCATGGGGACTACAGCCTTCAGTCATTCTGCCCCCAACCTTGACTACCATGGGGACTAGAGCCTTCAGTCATTCTGCCCCCCACCTTGACTACCATGAGGACTAGAGCCTTCAGTCGTTCTGCCCCCCGCCTATGGAACTCTCTCCCACAAGACATCCACAACACTGACTCGCTTTCAACGCACCTTTTCAAACTGGCATATTCCGTCTGATCCACGCTTCACTGAGTGTTGTGCAGATGATGATTTTGTACTTATCTGTTGTGCTTACTTTTTATTGTCTACCCTGCTTTGTTTTGATTTTTTGTTGTTTTTTTTTTTTTTACTGTGTTCTGTAAGGTGTCCTTGAGTGTTTTGAAAGGCGCCCACAAATAAAATGAATTATTATTATTATTATTATCCACCCACCCGGTGACAGCGCTGCCGAGGTGTCAGTCATTATCAGTGCAGAAAATGAGGTGTCCGTCATTGTCAGTGTAGGAAGTGAAGTGTCAGTCATTATCAGTGTAGGAAGTGGGGTGTCAGTCATTATCAGTGGAGAAAGTGAGGTGTCCGTCATTGTCAGTGTAGGAAGTAAGATGTTAGTCATTGTCAGTGTAGGAAGTGGGGTGTCAGTCATTATCAGTGTAGGAAGTGAGGTGTCAGTCATTATCAGTGTAGGAAGTGAGGTGTCAGTCATTGTCAGTGTAGGAAGTGAGGTGTCAGTCATTATCAGTGTAGGAAGTGAGGTGTCAGTCATTATCAGTGTAGGAAGTGAGGTGTCAGTCATTGTCAGTGTAGGAAGTGAGGTGTCAGTCATTATCAGTGTAGGAAGTGGGGTGTCAGTCATTATCAGTGTAGGAAGTGAGGTGTCAGTCATTATCAGTGTAGGAAGTGGGGTGTCAGTCATTATCAGTGTAGGAAAGCCTCAGACTGGCGGGGGGCAGGGGCGGGGCAGGGGGATTCTCTGGAGCCATGAGTCCCTGCAGGACTTGTACCATTATAAAGTGTTAAAGTTGCTTCCACACCCACAGGTCACCTGAGCTCCAACACACACTGGTGTACAACACAACACAACACAACATGACACAACACAACACAACCTTCTGATATGACTCACCACTCATACCTCAGGTCAGCAGGCCTTTTGTGTACATGTGTGTGTGTGTGTGTGTGTGTGTGTACATTTGTAAATGAATGTGCACGTATAAACGTGTAGGCAAAGGTGAGCAGAAGACATTGGCAGGCGTGCAGATGGAGAGACAGACAGAGAAAGAGAAAGAGAGAGAGAGACAGATGACAGAGACAGAGAGCGAGACAAAGAGAGAGCGACACGGAGAGAGAGAGGGGGGAGAGCGACACGGAGAGAGAGAGAGAGGGGGAGAGAGAAACATGGAGACAGAGAGAGATGGAGAGAGACAGACAGACAGAGAGAGAGAGAGAGGTAGAGGTAGAGAGAGAGACAGAGAGAGAGACAGAGAGAGACAGACAGACAGAGAGAGAGAGAGGTAGAGGTAGAGAGACAGACAGACAGACAGACAGAGAGAGAGAGAGAGAGAGAGAGAGAGAGAGAGAGAGAGAGAGAGAGAGAGAGAGAGAGAGAGAGAGAGAGAGAGAGAGAGATTAAAGTAGAAAGTAGAAATTGTATTTCTACTTTGTTTTTCAATGTACACACATCTTAATGTATTGAAAGCTTTGGACACACACATGAACGATTTGTCATGCCAATCAGGCCACCTGAATTGAACTGAACTGAGAGAGAGAAAGAGAGAGGGGGGGGGAGGGGGAGGGAGAGAGAGAGAGAGAGAGAGAGAGAGGGGGAGAGGGAGAGAGAGAGAGAAGGGGAGGGAAAGAGAGAGGGGGAGGGGGAGAGGGGAGGGGAAGAGAGAGGAGGAGATAGAGAGGGGGGAGAGAGAGGGGGGGAAGAGAGAGAGGGAGGGACAGAGAGGGGGAAGAGAAAGAGAGAGGGGGGGGGAGAGGGAGAGAGAGAGAGAAGGGGAGGGAAAGAGAGAGGGGGAGGGGGAGAGGGGAGGGGAAGAGAGAGGAGGAGATAGAGAGAGGGGGGGAAGAGAGAGAGGGAGGGACAGAGAGGGGGAAGAGAAAGAGAGAGGGGGAGGGGGAGGGGGAGAGAGGGGGGTGTGTATATATATATATATATAGTACATGGGTGTTGGTGTTGGTGCTGCCTCAGACATGCCCGGGGCTGCTGAGGCAGGACACAGAATGGCAGCATTCAGCAGCACAAATACCTGCGAGCGGTTACATCAGGTGTGATAATGGGGGACAACAATAGACAATAATGTGTCTTTGTTTCTGCCAGACTGATGGACAGGAGCCACGACGGGGTTCTGGGCCTCGGGTTCAACACGAGCTGACAGATGGCAGCTGAGGTTAGCAACAGGCGCTGCAGATGTTGCAGCAGTTGTTTACCCGCAAGGTGTTACAAGTCGCACTGCTGCGGCAACGAGCAAGTCGGGGTTTCTTCATCAGCGCTTCATTTAGTCAGAGGAACCAGCTCATCTGAGGGTCACGGGTCACATAAACGAACATGCAAACGAACATTTAATTACTCCTCGGCCAGCACACAAACTATCGGATAAATCTGTGCGAGTTGTGAAATCCTGACGAGAAACGGGCCCCTTCCATTCCCTTTCCTAACCTTCCCTTATTTGATTATTACAATTTCCTGCGGTTTATCTTGGGAACACATTTTGTTTGTTTTGTTGTTTCAAAACATAACGTTTAAAAAGTTTCCATAATTCCCCTCAGGGGGATGGACTGCACCACAGTGAAAGCGTGGTAATTAGGGTCAGGGCAGCGGAGCCCCCCATGGCTGGCTGCTTTCTGATCACCACGCAGAAGTAATTGACTTTTACTTCGGAGGTCGTTAGTCAGATAAGCTGCTGTTGCTGAGCCGTCTGCTGTCTTTAACCCCGTCCTGTCTGTGTCAGGTCTGCCCTGTCTGTCCTGTCCCGTCACGTCGGTCTCTCTGTCCTGTCATTTCTGTCCTGTCTGTCCTGTCCTGTCCTGTACTGTGCTGTCTGCCAGGCCGCTACTGTCTGTCCTGTCTGTCCTGTCCTATCTGTCCTGTACTGTGCTGTCTGCCAGGCCACTACTATCTGTCCTGTCTGTCCTGTCCTGTCCAATCTGTCCTGTACTGTGCTGTCTGCCAGGCCGCTACTGTCTGTCCTGTCTGTCCTGTCCTGTCCTGTCTGTCCTGTCTGTCCTGTACTGTGCTGTCTGCCAGGCCGCTACTGTCTGTCCTGTCTGTCCTGTCCTGTCCTGTGCTGTCCTATCTGTCCTGTCTGTCCTATCTGTCCTGTACTGTGCTGTCTGCCAGGCCGCTACTGTCTGTCCTGTCTGTCCTGTCTGTCCTGTCCTGTCCTGTCCTGTCCTATCTGTCCTGTACTGTGCTGTCTGCCAGGCCGCTACTGTCTGTCCTATCTGTCCTGTCTGTCCTATCTGTCCTGTACTGTGCTGTCTGCCAGGCCACTACTGTCTGTCCTGTCTGTCCTGTCCTGTCCTGTCCTGTCCTGTCCTGTCCTGTCCTATCTGTCCTGTACTGTGCTGTCTGCCAGGCCGCTACTGTCTGTCCTATCTGTCCTGTCTGTCCTATCTGTCCTGTACTGTGCTGTCTGCCAGGCCGCTACTGTCTGTCCTGTCTGTCCTGTCCTGTCCTGTCCTGTCCTGTACTGTACTGTGCTGTGCTGTCTGCCAGGCCACTACTATCTGTCCTGTCTGTCCTGTCACGTCCTATCTGTCCTGTACTGTGCTGTCTGCCAGGCCGCTACTGTCTGTCCTGTCTGTCCTGTCCTGTCCTGTCCTGTCCTGTCCTGTCCTATCTGTCCTGTACTGTGCTGTCTGCCAGGCCGCTACTGTCTGTCCTATCTGTCCTGTCTGTCCTATCTGTCCTGTACTGTGCTGTCTGCCAGGCCACTACTGTCTGTCCTGTCTGTCCTGTCCTGTCCTGTCCTGTCCTGTCCTATCTGTCCTGTACTGTGCTGTCTGCCAGGCCGCTACTGTCTGTCCTATCTGTCCTGTCTGTCCTATCTGTCCTGTACTGTGCTGTCTGCCAGGCCGCTACTGTCTGTCCTGTCTGTCCTGTCCTGTCCTGTCCTGTCCTGTACTGTACTGTGCTGTGCTGTCTGCCAGGCCACTACTATCTGTCCTGTCTGTCCTGTCACGTCCTATCTGTCCTGTACTGTGCTGTCTGCCAGGCCGCTACTGTCTGTCCTGTCTGTCCTGTCCTGTCCTGTCCTGTCCTGTCCTATCTGTCCTGTACTGTGCTGTCTGCCAGGCCGCTACTGTCTGTCCTATCTGTCCTGTCTGTCCTATCTGTCCTGTACTGTGCTGTCTGCCAGGCCACTACTGTCTGTCCTGTCTGTCCTGTCCTGTCCTGTGCTGTCCTGTCCTGTCCTGTCTGTCCTATCTGTCCTGTACTGTGCTGTCTGCCAGGCCACTACTGTCTGTCCTGTCTGTCCTGTCCTGTCCTGTCCTGTCCTGTCCTGTCCTGTCCTGTCCTATCTGTCCTGTACTGTGCTGTCTGCCAGGCCGCTACTGTCTGTCCTATCTGTCCTGTCTGTCCTATCTGTCCTGTACTGTGCTGTCTGCCAGGCCACTACTGTCTGTCCTGTCTGTCCTGTCCTGTCCTGTGCTGTCCTGTCCTGTCCTGTCTGTCCTATCTGTCCTGTACTGTGCTGTCTGCCAGGCCACTACTGTCTGTCCTGTCTGTCCTGTCCTGTCTGTCCTGTCCTGTCCTGTCCTGTCCTGTGCTGTGCTGTGCTGTCTGCCAGGCCACTACTGTCTGTCCTGTCCTGTCTGTCCTGTCCTGTCCTGTCCTGTGCTGTGCTGTCTGCCAGGCCACTACTGTCTGTCCTGTCGGCAGCTGGCAGATGTACAGCAGTCGCCTGGCCTGTCTCTTTCCTTTGTCTTTACTCTGGCCTGTCTCTTTACTCTGTCTTTACTCTGGCCTGTCTTTACTCTGTCTTTACTCTTGCCTGTCTTTACTCTGTCTTTACTCTGGCCTGTCTTTTCTCTGTCTTTACTCTGGCCTGTCTCTTTACTCTGTCTTTACTCTTGCCTGTCTTTACTCTGACCTGTCTTTACTCTGACCTGTCTTTACTCTGGCCTGTCTCTTTACTCTGTCTTTACTCTGGCCTGTCTCTTTACTCTGTCTTTACTCTTGCCTGTCTTTACTCTGACCTGTCTTTACTCTGGCCTGTCTCTTTACTCTGTCTTTACTCTGGCCTGTCTCTTTACTCTGTCTTTACTCTGGCCTGTTTCTTTACTCTGTCTTTACGCTGTCTTTACTCTGGCCTGTTTCTTTACTCTGTCTTTACTCTGGCCTGTCTCTTTACTCTGTCTTTACTCTGGCCTGTTTCTTTACTCTGTCTTTACGCTGTCTTTACTCTGGCCTGTTTCTTTACTCTGTCTTTACTCTGGCCTGTCTCTTTACTCTGTCTTTACTCTGGCCTGTCTCTTTACTCTGTCTTTACTCTTGCATGTCTTTACTCTGTCTTTACTCTGGCCTGTCTTTACTCTGTCTTTACTCTGGCCTGTCTTTACTCTGTCTTTACTCTGGCCTGTCTTTACTCTGTCTTTACTCTGGCCTGTCTCTTTACTCTGTCTTTACTCTGGCCTGTCTTTACTCTGGCCTGTCTTTACTCTGTCTTTACTCTTGCCTGTCTTTACTCTGTCTTTACTCTGGCCTGTCTCTTTACTCTGTCTTTACTCTGGCCTGTGACCTCCAGCAGCTTGGGTAGCCAGTGTTGGTTGAGA